>NC_079195.1:172211606-172514748 GCF_029499605.1 Hyla sarda
TGACTGCTCAGTGCCTGAGATCCAGGCATGAGCAGTCAAGCGGCAGAATCATTGATCAATGCTTTCCTATGAGAAAGCATTGAACAATGTAAAAGATCAGTGTGTGCAGTGTTATAGCCCCCTATGGGAGCTATAACATTGCAAAAAAAAAAAAGTTAATAAAGATCATTTAACCCCTTCCCTAATAAAAGTTTGAATCACCCCCGTTTTCCTATAAAAAAAAAAAGAACAATGTAAATAAAAAAATAAAAACATATGTGGTATCCCGGCGTGCGTAAATGTCCGAATTATAAAAATGTATTGTTAATTAAACCGCACAGACAATGGCGTACGCACAAAAAAATCCCAAAGTCCAAAATAGTGTATTTTTGGTCACTTTTTATATCATGTAAAAATGAATAAAAAGCGATCAATATGTCGGATCAATACAAAAATGGTACCGCTAAAATCTTCAGATCACTGCGCAAAAAATTAGCCCTCATACCACCCCATTCACTTAAGAATAAAAAAGTTATAGGGGTCAGAAGATGACCATTTTAAACGTATAAATTTTCCTGCATGTAGTTATGAGTTTTTCCAAAAGTACGACAAAATCCAACCTATATAAGTAGGGTATCATTTTAACTGTATGGACCTACAAAATAAAGATAAGGTGTCATTTTTACGGGAAAATTTACTGTGTAGAAACGGAAGCCCCCCAAAACTTACAAAATGGCGTTTTGTTTTTCAAAAATTTATTTTTTTCCCGTTTCGCTGTTAAGCCATTATATGGATTTATAGGTGCAAAATTGAAAGAGTTATGATTTTTTAAAGGTAAGGAGGAAAAAATGAAAATACAAAAAATGGAAAAACCCCAATTCCTTAAGGGGTTAAGGACGCAGGGCGTACCTCTACACCCTGGTCCCGTTACTGGTGTTTGAAGCGTGCTTACCAGCTGAGCATTTTTCATACCCGGTGGGTCCTGACTGCTAGCAGCAGCCAGGACCCAGGGTTAATGCCGGGCAGTGCCGATCGGGCCAATGCCTGGCATTAACCCTTTAGACGCCACAATCAAAGTTGATTGCGACATCTGAAATGTAAAGAAAACTATTCCGGCAGCTCAGCGAAGCAGGCTGGAGCAGCAGAGCACCGATAACACTCATCAATGCTGAGCCAAAGTTCAGCATTGAACAGTATATGCAATCAAAAGATTGCATGGTATAGCCCCGTATGGGGACTAAAAAAAAAAAGTAAAAAGTGTAAAAAATAAAAAATAAAAAGTTAATAAATGTGGATAAGCCCCCCCCCTAATAAAAGTTTGAATCCCCCCCATTTTAATTTTTTTAATAAACTAATGTAATAAAAAAGAAACATAAACATGTGGTATTGCCGTGTGCCTAAATGTCCAATCTATCAAAATACAATGTTAATTATATTGCAAAATCGATGGCGTACATGTAAAAAAAAAAAGATCAAAGCGATCAAAAAGTCCCATCAAAACAGAAATGGTAACGATAAATACTACAGACCAAGCAGATCAACTACAAAACTACAGATCAAGAAATAAGCCCTCATATAGCCCTTTATGCGGAAAAATAAAAAAGATATAGGGGGTCAGAAGATTTTAAACATACTAATTTTGGTGAATGTAGTTATAATTTTTTTAAAGTAGTAAAATAAAATAAAACCTACATAAATTGGGTGTCCTTGTAACCATATGGACCTACAGAATAAAGACAGGGTATAATTTTTACCGAAAACGAAACCCACAAAACTTAGAAAATGGCAGTTTTTTTTATTTCACCCCACAAATGAGTTTTTTTTGTTTTGCCGCAGATTATGTTATAAAATAAGTGATGTCATTACCAAGTACAATTGGTGACGCAAAAAAGAAGCCCTTATATGGGTCTGTAGGTACAAAATTGAGCGTTACGATTTTTAGAAGGGGAGGAGGAAAAAACGAAATAGCAAAAACGAAAATTGGCTGGGTCCTTAGAGAGTACTTGTCATGATCTAGTTACATTTTATAATCCTCCCAGTTCACTGCCCCCATCATGATAAACCACCACCTGCCTTTATTTTTATTATTTTGTAATTTTCTACCTTTATATTGCTCTGTATTTTTTGCTCAGTCAGGTTCACAGACTGGAAAGGGGCATTCCCCAGCAGGCATGACATCATCTGAAGCCATACTGGGGAGAACTATATCCCTCACTCTGCTACACACAGCCTAGAGCAGTTCAGTGTGAGATGAGCTATGATTGGCTAAGGCTGCACCCCCTCCCAGCACTCCAGACTGCATTTTCAGATTTTTTGCCAGGCCAGCAGGCGTCCAAAGTCTGTGCAAGAGATAGGGGGAAATGTGCTCTGGACAAGTAGGGAGACACCTAGGAGAAGCTTTTTTAAATGCAAACATAGAAAACTTAATTTTATTTTCTTAAACAAAGTACATTACCATAAGGATTGCAATAGCAAAAATTCCTTTAAATGACAGTGCCCATTTAAGGCCAAAACGGGCTGAGTCCTTAAATAGGCACTGTCATTGTTAAAAACTTTTCATATAGGGACCTGCAGCTGGCTAGACTTGAGGTGAAGAGGCTCTTAGAGGAGTCTTGGGGGCGCTGGCTTCAGTTAGGTCGTAGCAGGTTTTACGAATATGGGAATAAAAGTGGTCGCATGCTGGCTAGGGCGCTGTGTTCTAAGATTGCCCAATCGCATATTCCATGTATCCGCACCCCTGCTGGCCAAGCTGTCCACTCTACTGATGACGTTGCTGACACCTTCCGGTCCTTCTTCTCTGATCTTTATAATCTCCCCTCTCCCACCGCTCCCCCGCACTCTCCTGCCTCCCCATTCACCTCCTTATCCTCTGAAGTGATTGAAGCCCTAGAGGCTCCTTTCTCTCTCTCGGGGAACTGGAACGAGTTTTTCGGGACCTTCCAGGAGGGAAGAGCCCCGGCCCAGATGGTTACACGTCTAAATTTTACAAAACCCTTTTTTATAGCCTGGCCCCCCTTATGCTCAGTGCATTTAATTCAGTCTCCCCTTCTCAGCCAATTCCTGCCTCCTCTACCCTGGCCCACGTTGTGGTCCTCCCAAAGCCCGGAAAGGACCCTCAGGTTTGTAATAGCTACCGGCCCATTTCCCTTTTAAATATAGACCTAAAAATTGACTCCAAATTGTTAGCCACCCGTTTGAATTCTGTCCTTCCCAAGCTGGTCCATCTGGATAAGGTGTGGTTTGTGCTGGGGAGGGAAGCCAGGGATAATACCATCAAGACTGTGGATATTATTCATCATGCCAAGTCTTCTAAATTGCCTTTAATGATTCTTTCTTTGGACACCGAAAAGGCCTTTGATCGTATCTCCTGGTCCTCCCTGGCGCAAACTCTACATCATATTGGATTAGGCCCTGTATTTAGTGCAAAAATCATGGCACTTTACCATTCCCCTTCGGCCCTCCTCAAAATTAATGGAGCCCTGTCCTCCTCTTTCCACATACAGAATGTTACCAGACAGGGGTGCCCCCTGTCCCCGCTTCTCTATGTCCTGGTGATGGAGCATCTCTTGGTCTCCATTAGATCGGATCCCAACATTCATGGTGTAGTGGTGGGTGGACACGGGTATAAGTGCTTGGCTTTTGCCGACGACCTTCTGGTTTACTTGATTGATCCTATAGTGTCCTTACCAATCTGATGCGCAGGCTCTCTGAGTTTGGAGCTTGGTCGAATTTTAAAATTAATTTCTCCAAATCCGAGGCTTTGGGTGTTTCGTTGCCGGGACATGTGGAAGCTTGCCTTCGTTCTGCATTTCCCTTCACCTGGCCTTCGGGGGGGATATCATATCTGGGGACCCGGATCTCATCTGACCTTTCTCAATTGTTCTCCCTCAACTTTTCCCCCCTGCTAGCGCGTTTTCACGCAGACTTAATGGCCTGGAATAAGCGGGAGTTCTCTTGGTTTGGTCGGATGAGCATCCTTAAAATGACTCTTATGCCTTGTCTGCTGTACCTCTTGCAGACCTTACCCATACATATACCGGCCTTCTTTTGGAGCTCGGTGCGTAAATGCTTTGGTTTATTCGTCTGGTCCTCGACTCGCCCTCGACTGAATCGTATCATTCTTTCCAGACCTAAGTTGTCTGGGGGGACTGGTTTACCTGATTGCCGCCTGCACTTTTTGGCGTGTGTACATGCCCGGGTCTTGGTCTGGACGCATAATCTGGATTCCAAATTGTGGGTCCGACTGGCCCAAGATCTCTCCACGAGAATGTTGGCTACCTTGCAATGGACTTGGTCCCCCTCCCGTCAAGAAATGTTCCCGTCTTCGTTTTCCACACATCACACTCTAGCTTCCCTGCATGCGGTGGGTGGTGAGGAAAGCCTGATTGATAGGCTGGGCCCACTGGTTTGTGTGTCTAGTAACCCATCTTTCCCGCCTGGTGATCTCTCGGGAGGTGACTTCTTTGGGGCCACCCTAACGAACCCTCTTAGGCTCTGGCACATTGTGACAGGGGGAGGTTGAAGACTATGGAGGAGATGCTTGCCGAGAGACCATCTTCTAGGCGAGCTCCGTTTGCTTATATCCAATTGCGTCACTTTTTTTCCTCAATCTTTTCCCAATCTTTTGCAACAGCTGGATGTCCCCCCCCCCCTCCCCCAATGTGAACGTACAGGGTACACTCACATGGGCAGAGGATTACAGTAAGTATCCGGCTGCAAGTTTGAGCTGTGGCAAATTTTCTGCCGCAGCTCAAACTGCCAGCGAGAAACTACTGTGAACCCCCGCCCGTGCGACTGTACCCTAAAAACACTACACTACACTAACACACAATAAAATAAAAAGTAAAAAACACTGCATATACACATACCCCTACACAGACCCCCTCCCCAATAAAAATGAAAAACGTCTGGTACGCCACTGTTTCCAAAACAGCTGTTGCAAAACAACTACTCCCAGTATTGCCAGATAGCCACTGACTGTCTAGGCATGCTGGGAGTTTTACAACAGCTGGAGACACCCAGTTTGGGAATCACTGGCGTAGAATACCCCTATGTCCATCCCTATGCAAGTCCATAATTTAGGCTTCAAATGCGCATGGCGCTCTCACTTTGGAGCCCTGTCGTATTTCAAGGCAACAGTTTAGGGCCACATATGGGGTATCGCCGTACTCAGAAGAAATTGTGTTACAAATTTTGGGGGTATTTTCTGCTTTTACCCTTTTAAAAAATGTTAAATTTTTGGGAAAAGAGGCATTTTAGGTAAAAAAAAAAATGTTTTTTTTACATATGCAAAAGTCGTGAAACACCTGTGGGGTATTAAGGTTCACTTAACCCCTTGTTATGTTCCCCGAGGGGTCTAGTTTCCAAAATGGTATGCCATGTGTTTTTTTTTTTTTTTGCTGTTCTGGCACCATAGGGGCTTCCTAAATGCGGCATGCCCCCAGAGCAAAATTTGCTTTCAAAAAGCCAAATGTGACTCCTTCTCTTCTGAGACCTGTAGTGCGCCAGCAGAGCACTTTTCACCCCCATATGGGGTGTTTTCTGAATCGGGAGAAATTGGGCTTCAAATTTTGCGGGGTATTTTCTGCTATTACGCTTTTTAAAAATGTTAAACTTTTGGGAAACCAAGCATTTTAGGGAAAATTTTATTTTATTTTTTTTACATGTGCAAAAGTCGTGAATCACCTGTGGGGTATTAAGGTTTACTTTACCCCTTGTTATGTTCCCCGAGGGGTCTAGTTTCCAAAATGGTATGCCATGTGGGGTTTTTTGCTGTTCTGGCACCATAGGGGCTTCCTAAAGGTGACATGCCCCCCAAAAATCATTTGTCGCTCCTTCCCTTCTGAGCCCTCTACTGCGCCCGCCGAACAATCAACATAGACATATGAGTTATGTCCTTACTCGAGAGAAATTGGGTTTCAAATACAAGTAAAAATGTTCTCCTTTTTACCCCTTGCAAAAATTCAAAAATTGGGTCTACAAAAACATGCGAGTGTAAAAAATGAAGATTGTGAATTTTCTCCTTCACTTTGCTGCTATTCCTGTGAAACACCTAAAGGGTTAAAACGCTGACTGAATGTCATTTTGAATACTTTGGGGGGTGCAGTTTTTATAATGGGGTCTTTTATGAGGTATTTCTAATATGAAGACCCTTCAAATCCACTTCAAACCTGAACTGGTCCCTGAAAAAAAGCGAGTTTCAAAATTTTGGTGAAAATTGGAAAATTGCTGCTGAACTTTGAAGCCCTCTGGTGTCTTCCAAAAGTAAAAACACTTCAATTTTATGATGCAAACATAAAGTAGACATATTGTATATGTGAATAAAAGAAAAAAATTATTTTGAATATCCATTTTCCTTACAAGCAGAGAGCTTCAAAGTTAGAAAAATTCTAAATTTTCACATTTTTCATCAAATTTTGGGATTTTTCACCAAGAAAGGATGCAAGTTACCACAAAATTTTACCACTATGTTAAAGAAGAATATGTCACGAAAAAAACAATCTCGGAATCAGATTGATAACTAAAAGCATTCCAGAGTTATTAATGTTTAAAGTGACAGTGGTCAGAATTGCAAAAAATGGCTGAGTCCTTAATGTGAAAAAGGGCTCAGTCCTTAAGGGGTTAAGGACTCAGGACGTTTGAGTATGTCCTGTCAAATCCCGGCCCCCCGCTGCTAGCCGGAGGGGAGCCGGTTCCCGATGCCTGCTGAAATCATTCAGCAGTCATCGCGGCATATCGCCCAGGGGGTCATGATGACCCCCCATGTCGGCGATGGCCGCAGATCGCTGGACAATTCAGCCCAGCGATCTGCGGCGGATTCCAGGTCAATCGGGTCTCCAGTGACCCGGAATTACAGGCTGTTCGGGTCCGTCTCTGACGGCCCAGAACAGCCATAGCCAGCAGGGGTGAGTTGGCACTGACTGTCCAGGCATGCTGGGAGTTTTACAACAGCTGGAGGCACCCTGTTTGGGAATCACTGGCGTAGAATACGCCTATGTCCACCCTATGCAATCCCTACTTTAGGCCTCAAATGCACATGGCGCTCTCACTCTGGAGCCCTGTCGTATTTCAAGGCAACAGTTTAGGGTCACATATGGGGTATCGCCGTACTCGGGAGAAATTATGTTACAAATTTTGGGGGGTATTTTCTGCTTTTACCCTTTTTAAAAATGTAAACTTTTTGGGAAAAGAAGCATTTTAGGTAGAAAAAAAAAAAGGTTACATATGCAAAAGTCGTGAAACGCCTGTGGGGTATAAAGGTTCACTTAACCCCTTGTTACGTTCCCCGAGGGGTCTAGTTTCCAAAATAGTATGCCATGTGTTTTTTTTTTTTTTTGCTGTTCTGACACCATAGTGGCTTCCTAAATGCGGCATGCCCCCAGAGCAAAATTTGCTTTCAAAATTCCAAATGTGACTCCTTCTCTCCTGAGACCTGCAGTGCGCCAGCAGAGCACTTTTCACCCCTATATGGGGTGTTTTCTGAATCGTGAGAAATTGGGCTTCAAATTTTGGGGGGTATTTTCTGCTATTACCCTTTGTAAAAATGTAAAACTTTTGGGAAACCAAGCATTTTAGGAAAGAAAAATTTTTTTTTGTTTACATATGCAAAAGTCGTGAATCACCTGTGGGATATTAAGGTTCACTTTACCCCTTGTTATGTTCCCCGAGGGGTCTAGTTTCCAAAATGGTATGCCATGTGGGTTTTTTATTTTTTTTTGCTGTTCTGGCACCATAGGGGCTTCCTAAAGGTGACATGCCCCCCAAAAACCATTTGTCGCTCCTTCCCTTCTGAGCCCTCTACTGCGCAAGCCGAACACTTTACATAGACATATGAGGTATGTCCTTAATCGAGAAAAATTGGGTTTCAAATACAAGTAAAAATTTTCTCATTTTTTGAAAAAATTCAAAAATTGGGTCTACAAGAACATGCGAGTGTAAAAAATGAAGATTGTGAATTTTCTCCTTCACTTTGCTGCTATTCCTGTGAAACCCCTAAAGGGTTAAAACGCTGACTGTATTGTCATATACTAAGACTGGACCCAGACCTGGATGTGGTATTGACTAGAACTCATTACTTATCGAAGGGGTAAGAATTTATCTGATATACTTACCCACAGTCATCTTTTGCCCAGCACTGGCAGTGGAGGAACCTGGTTAAATCTTACCCCTATAGTGGGTTGCTTTCCGTGTGGCCACTGCCGAGCCTGTGACAATATGGAAAAAAACGAAACTTTGGTGGACTATAACACGGATAAAGCATACCATATAAAGAGTTTTATTAACTGTAGTACAAGATCGGCTATATATGTGGCTACTTGTTCGTGTAACAAACGCTATGTGGGAAAGACCTTTAGAGAATTGCGCAAGAGAGTTTTAGAGCATTTAGGGGACATTAGGAATAATAGGAATACCCCAATAGCTAATCACATGAGAGAATATCACTCAGGAAAGACCACAGGATTTAGATTTGTGGGGGTACAGAAAATCAATCCATCCCATCGTGGAGATGATTTGAATAGAACCCTGCTGCAACATGAATGTAGGTGGATTTTTGATCTACGCACTGTTTCCCCCCCACGTACTAAACGAACAATTACATTTTTCCCCATTTATTTAATAGCTAGTAGAGTCCCAAGATCCTCAATTGGTGGCCGGGGGTGGTGATTAGGTAGTTAGGGAGGGTCCCAGTGGACCATACGTCTAGTACCACCTCTTGATGGCTGAGGTTACCTAGGGTATTATAGGAGGTATCCTGAAATTCCAGTACCGTCCTTTTAAGGACATCCCTGCCGCTTAGGAGTGAGGGTCATGTAATAGGCTCCTAAATAGGGCTATACAGGACCATAGGGCCACGAAATTACCTAACCCCGAGGGTTTAAATAGGAATTCCCGAGGTCACCATTGAAGATTCTGGGATAATACAAGATGGGCGATAATCATCATTAAGAATTCTGCATTATTAACCCTGCAGAAAATAACGAAATTACTTGTAAACTATATTCCTTCCCCAATGCTCTGTTGTGGTGCAGCTGTAACTAAACAGTTTTTTCCCCACTATAGTATTTGGTAACATAAGGGTCAATATATATTTTATTTAAAAACATAGATATATATATATATTTTTTAATGTACCATATTTAATTTTATATTACCTATCTAATACATGATCTTAGCCGCTGTCAACTGTGACTATGATTATGCAGTAACATTTAAATCCTCTACACTTTGCCCTTGAGTTTGCCCTAAACCAAGATGGAGAATGTATTACTTCCATATTACAGCCTATCTCCGGACAACACTATTCTCTATATGAGCTCAACTAAGCCAGCACGCCGGGAAATCTCCCGCCTCCTTGCCACTGCAAGTTACCTTTATCTGCTCGGTGTTAGTTGTAAGTATCTATTTAGCAGCTACTTTACTACTGCAGGACATGACTGTATATATAGCCAGTTTTATTTACCCTCCCCTCCCATTTGTTTTAGGATCTCTGCAATAATACCTGTGAGTATGTTTTCACTATACAGGGTGGGCCATTTATGTGAATACACCTTAATAAAATAGGAATGGTTAGGGATATTAACTTCCTGTTTGTGGCACATTAGTATATGTGAGGGAGGAAACTTTTCAAGATGGGTGGTGACCATGGCGGCCATTTTGAAGTCGGCCATTTTGAATCCAACTTTTGTTTTTTCAATAGGAAGAGGGTCATGTGACACATCAAACTTATTGGGAATTTCACAAGAAAAACAATTATGTGCTTGGTTTTAACTTAACTATGTGTACGTTAAAAATGTGTTCAATGTGCTGCCCATTGTGTTGGATTGCCAATGCAACCCTCTTCTCCCACTCTTCACACACTGATAGCAACACCGCAGGAGAAATGCTAGCACAGGCTTCCAGTATCCATAGTTTCAGGTGCTGCAGAATGGGCAAAACAAAAATTGGAACAGGACCCTCAGTTTACACAGAAGATTTTGTTCAGTGATGAGGCAAACTTTTATGTCAATGGTGAAGTTAACAAACAAAACCACCGCTACTGGTCTGACACTAACCCACATTGGATAGATCCCTCCAAGACTGTTGGAACACAAAAATTGGTGGTATATGGGGTACAAAGATAGTGGAGCCATTCTTCATCAATGGAAACCTCAAGGCCACTGGATATGCGAAATTGCTACATGATGATGTGTTTCCCTCTTTATGCACAGAAGCTGGCGCGTTCCCTGAGTTTTTCCAGCAAGATGGTGCACCACCACATTATGGGTGTCAGGTCCAAGCATTCCTAGATGAACAGTTTCCTGGAAAGTGGATTGGTCGTCGTGGGCCAGTTGAATGGCCCCCAATGTCTCCCGATCTGACACCCTTAGACTTTTATCTTTGGGGTCATCTGAAGGCAATTGTCTATGCTGTGAAGATATGAGATGTGCAGCACCTGAAACTACAGATACTGGAAGCCTGTGCTAGCATTTCTCCTGCGGTGTTGCTATCAGTGTGTGAAGAGTGGAAGAAGAGGGTTGCATTGACACATTGAACACATTTTGAACACATTTTATAAGTGGTCAGAAACTTGTAAATAACTCATGAAAGAATAACGTTACGTTAAAACCAAACACACCATTGCTTTTCTTGTGAAATTCCCAATAAGTTTGATGTGTCACATGACCCTCTTCCTATTGAAAAAACAAATGTTAGATTCAAAATGTCCGACTTCAAAATGGCTACCATGGTCACCACCCATCTTGAAAAGTTCCCCCCCCCCCTCACATATACTAATGTGCCACAAACAGGAAGTTAATATCACCAACCATTCCCATTTTATTAAGGTGTATCCATATAAATGGCCCACCCTGTACGATCAACAGTGATGACGGCTGAAGGGGGGTAAGTTATTCATTTTGGCTATCTCTACATTTTATTGCAGGAGCTGACTAACTACAATGGCCCTTGTGTATTATATCTTTTGTTACTGGGCTATCTAGCCAGTTTCTAATAGCAACTTTGCTGTGTCACTTTTCTGAAACAATATTATTAGGTTCCCCTGAGGACATCCCTGCTTGTTTGAACTAACGCATGGACAGAAACGCGTTGGGAACGCTTGTATAATCTATGATGCTAAGTGAAAAATATTACTGATATATTAGCCTGTTGATAATTTGAGTGGCAAACATGTATTCTATTCTGTGACATGGGAGTACAATTTTGGCAGAATCATCCCGCACATCCATTAGGGATGCAATAGGTGACATATTTATAGGAAACTTACTGGTGAAATCAAAGTGAGTGATTCCTGTATAGCTGGACGCCAATTTTGTTGAATTTTTTTATTTCATTCTTTGACACCACTATTTGGGTTACACTTTCCTTTGTGGTGAAATTTAATGCATATCTAATAAATAGTACATTTTAGGGACACCTCTATTATTTATAGTTTTGTACAATTTTTTTGCAAAAAAAAAAAAAAGGAATTGGTTCCACAGGTTCTTGAACAATATGTTGAATAAGTTGTCATAACTAATTATATATACTTTATAGAACGGAAGACTGACAGGTAAAATGACATGTTTTTTTTTAATGTAAATAATCAGTAATTAAATCAGCTACATCAGGATCTGGTAATTGAATGAAATGTGTATAGATTTAAAGAAAGGGTCATCATATTTAACCCCTTAAAGGGGTATTCCAGGAAAAAAAACTTTTTTTTATATATATCAACTGGTTCCAGAAAGTTAAACAGATTTGTAAATTACTTCTATTAAAAAATCTTAATCCTTTCAGTACTTATGAGCTTCTGAAGTTAAGGTTGTTCTTTTCTGTCTAAGTAATCTCTGATGACACGTGTCTCGGGAAACGCCCAGTTTTGAAGCAAATTCCGATAGCAAACCTCTTCTAAACTGGGCGGTTCCCGAGACACGTGTCATCAGAGATTACTTAGACAGAAAATAACAACCTAAACTTCAGAAGCTCATAAGTACTGAAAGGATTAAGATTTTTTTAATAGAAGTAATTTACAAATCTGTTTAACTTTCTGGAGCCAGTTGATATATAAAAAAAAGTTTTTTCCTGGATAACCCCTTTAAGGACTCAGTCCATTTTGGCCTTAAAGACTCAGACAATTTTATTTTTACGTTTTCGTTTTTTCATCCTCGCCTTCAAAAAATAATTTAATATTTACTTCCACAGACTAGTATGAGGGCTTGTTTTTTGCATGACCAGTTGTCCGTTGTAATGCCATCACTCACTTTATCATAAAATTTATGGCGCAGCCCAAAAAAAATACAGTTTGTGTGGGGAAATGAAAAAGAAAACAGCAATTTAGCAAATTTTGGAAGGTTTCGTTTTCACGCTGTACAATTTAAGGTAAAAATGACATGTGTTCTTTATTCTTCTGGGTCAATACGATTAAATTGATACCCATGATTACATACTTTTCTATTACTCTTGCACTTTTTAACCAAATTAGTAAGTTTACAATTCCTCTATTTTTAAGACCTATAACTGTTTAAATTTTTTCTTATAAGCAATGGTATGAGGGCTCATTATTTGCGCCATGATCTGTACTTTTTATTGATACCATATTTGCATATATAAAACTTTTAATAAATTTTATATCAAATTTATTTTGGAATAAAATGTTATAAAAAAGCAGCAATTTGGGATTTTTCTTTTTTTTTTATGTTCACCCCGTTCACCGTACGGTATCATTAACATTATATTTTAATAGTTTGGATATTTACACACATGTCGATACCAAATATGTTTATTACATTTTTTTTACACTCTTTGGGGGTGAAATGGGGAAAATGGGACAATTTACATTTTTATTGGGGGAGGGGATTTTTCAAATTTTTTTATACTTATGTTTTATTACTTATTTTATTTTAATTTTACAATTTAATAGTCCCCATAGGGGACTATTTATAGCAATAATTCGATTGCTATTACTGTTCAGTGCTATGCATAGGGCATAGCACTGATCAGTGTTATCAGTCATCTTCTGCTCCGGTCTGCTCGACCAGAGCAGAAGACCCATGGAAGGCAGCAGAGGCAGGTGAGGGGACCTCCGTCTGCCGTTCTGGATGATCGGATCTCCGCGGCAGTGCTGCGGGCGATCCAACGTTCCATTTTAGTTATCGCAGCGCTGCAGATCAATACAGATCACGGCATCTGAGGGGTTAATGGTGGACATCCGCGCGATCGCGAATGTCTGCCATTACCGGCGGGTCCCTGGCTGCTATCAGCAGCCGGGACCTGCCGCGCATGACCCGAGCATCGCTCCGATGTTTGCGGTCATGTATAGGATGTAAATGCACGTCCTGGTACGTTAAGTACCACCACACCAGGACATACATTTACGTCCTGTGTTGTTGAGGGGTTAAAGAACTCTATATTGAATGTTGATATGGGATCTGTCTATTTATCAGTAGGGATCAGGAAATAATGCAAACATTGATATAATTGATAGAAATGTAAAGCTAATGTTACAGGCAGACGACTAAAACAGCCCAGGATTCACACATGCAGACTGAAGTGGTGCTGCGAGTATATCAAGTCCATTCAATGCAAAGTGAAAAAGAAAAAAAAGACTCAGGGACTCACTATGCTTCAGATAAACTCCTCTTTTATCCTAGAGGTACAACCGCGTACACATCAAGGCAAGGGAGGGCATGGAAGGAGGCAGGGGGTGCGGGTAGGACTGCGCGGTTTTGTGCCAACTTGGCACTTCTTCAAGCTACTTGCACACTGAATCCACCAGAGCTAGCTGCTAATGAGGCAGGTGAGGCAAAAGGGATGGGTGGAACACAGGTATGGAGGAGGAGAAGGAAAACACACAGCATAGGAAAATAACAATGCGTCCCATTGTAACAAAGTATTATAAAAATACACTCAAATAATTTCTATCATTGAGGCCAGCCGGCCCCAAGGCACATAAAAGAATCCACTGGAATTCTTTTTGCAACAATACCCGATGTCTGTCTCCTCCTTGTTTCAGAATATTAACTGTTTCCAAGCCAGCAAATTTAAAACAATGCCCATATCCACTGTGGACTTTGCGCATATGGCTAATGAACCTAGGGGCGCCACGACCAGTGACAAGAGAACACAAATGTTCACTGATTCTAATAAAGAGGCATCTTTTGTCTTCCCTATGTAGTAAAGTCCACAGGTGCAAATGAGGGCATATACCACAAAAGTTGTGCGGCAAGTAATGAGACACGGGATCACATGTTCCAAGCTTCCTACAAAAACGACTCTGCTATTCATATGCAGTGGACAAAAGGAGCAATTGCCACAGGGTTTGTTCCCCCTGGGGGTTTATAACCAGGTCTCACGTTTATTCTCTAGTGTATCATGTTTCATTTTTATTCTCTCATCTACTGTGATATTTTTTCTATAGGCAATTAGTGGTTTTGATTTTGTCAGATCTTTTAGATCAAGATCTGATTCTAATATGTACCAATGTTTGAGCAAAGCTGTACTTTGCAGTTATATAAATGACTTGGTTCTTTTTACCTTACTTTGTAACTATGTAAATGAAATAAGACTGGTCTTATTTACCACCTTTTACATGATATTCTGGCACAGGCAGTACTGGAGCACCTTGTTGCAGAATAAACCTGCAAATTGCCAAAGCTTGACCTACTGACCTTTACTAATCCACATTTCCTAAGTGTTATTTTCTGATGGAATGAGGTATTTCTGGTGACACTGTTATTTACTGCTGTGGTTGCTTGGCTGGCTGAAGGAATCTGATAACGTCAGATTAGAAGAGCTAGAGGCACTGCCTTGATGGGGCTGTCATTAATCAGTGGGACCACTCTCCCAGCTTAGCATGGCAGGGTGTTTTCTTGGCTGTAGAATGGCAACACAAATCAAATATAGCATGCAATGAATGAAGAATTCACCGTGCTGTTGAAATAACAGTTTTATTTGGACAACTTTTGAAAGCTTCATCACTCATATTGGCACAGAATTGTGAGCATTTATCCCCAGAAATCTCCACAGACAAATCAGAGATGTATTCAGCTGTATGCCTCTTTGGTTACATTGATACGTATTTGTTGCAATTGCCCATGACCCATTATGCACAGATTGAACTTCACCAAGCTTCGCATTTTAGAACTGTTCAGCTTTATCAAGTCATCGTGAAATATTTGGCAGGAAATTTCCTGTGACAATGGACATTTAAACTGTTTCTAAGCAACAGCCTTTAGAAACTTTTACAGTTAGAGCCACACAAATAGTTATTTGACATTGTGACTTTAGCATACGATTACTTATGTAGCAAGCAGAAATCTCTTCAGTTTGATTGATCAGTAGTGTCAATTTGAAACTGTTGTTGTTTTAACATCACTTGGAAAAGTAAGCTCCTCATTGAAAAGTATAAAATAAACTTAAAGAGAAGAGGTTAAAGAAACACATATTACCTTATTACCCAACAGTTCCTGTTCCAATCCAATTCCTATCAACCCCAACACAGTCCCCACACCCTATATTCATACTGCCACCACTATTATCTGGAGTCGATAATATGGATAATAAAACCCAACATAGGTTTACACTGCTCTTCATCAATCAAAAGGTTAAACACTCTATCCAAGACTGAAAGAGAAAATAAGCAGAAAATCCATAAAGTATATATAGTTTCTTCTGCCTTACCTGGAATTAGGAGGACATATCAGGACACAGTTCAGTCAGACAAACCCCAACACTGTTAACCTCTTTTATCTTTTAATTTTTTTATAGCCTGAGTCTTCAAGCTCAGGTTTTTGGCTTTTCCTATCACTTTATTTTGCCAGTTATTGGTTATTTGCTGGACAGTCAGGTGATAAAAGGGGAAAGGTGTATAAATAATTTATTGTGTCTATCACAAATGGGGATCCAGCTTATACAGGCAGTCCTAGCTTAAGTACAATTCCCAATGTATCAGGTTTACTTGGAGTGTTACTTTAAATATACAAAAGAAAAATGGCCCTACACATAAAAAGGCACAACTGTCTATTAACCTCTTGGGGATGAAGGGCGTACAGATACGCCCTTGCTCCCTGGTACTTAAGGACCAAGGGTGTACCTGTATGCCCGTGGGAATTTTGGTCCCTGCCGCGGCAATTAAAAAAATCTTAATCATTCCAGTACTTTTTAGGGGCTGTATACTAAAGAGAAATCCAAAAAAGAAATGCATTTCCTCTAATGTCATGACCACAGTGCTCTCTGCTGTCCATTTTAGGAACTGTCCAGAGCAGCATATGTTTGCTATGGGGATTTTCTTCTACTCTGGAATGTTCCTAAAATGGACAGCAGAGGTCAGCAGAGAGCACTGTGGTCATGACATCATAGGAAATGCATTTATTTTTTGGATTTCTCTTTAGTATACAGCCCCTAAAAAGTACTGGAAGGATTAAGATTTTTTAATAGAAGTGATTTACAAATGTGTTAAACTTTCTGGCACCAGTTGATTTAAAAAAAAATTTTTTTCCATGGGAGTACCCCTTTAACCACATTAACCTGATTGGTACAATAACTTTCTCATAACTATCCTTTTTTATTTTTAAATATTCTTTGTGTTGAATTTCCATAGCACAATGACAAACTATTTAGTAGATTCAATTGCATAAAATTAACTTGGATCTGATAAAAGTAGTGATATTTTAGTGGGAAATTATTAAGGTCATTGCAGATACTGTTCCCTTGGGTTACCACACATATATTTTCTTATAATAATGGCCAAGAATTATTATAAAGCATGGAAATGTTTTGAAAACTGTGACCTTATTATTGTTAATAGTCAGTAAAAGTGATCTTTATGTCTCTAGACAGTTTAAAGGGGTACTCCCGTTGAAAACTTTTTTTTTTTTTAATCAACTGGTGCCAGAAAGTTAAACAGATTTGCAAATTACTTCTATTAAAAAATCTTAATCCTTCCAGTACTTATTAGCTGCTGAATACTACAGAGGAAATTGTTTTCTTTTTGGAATACAGAGCTCTCTGCTGACGTCATGAGCACAGTGCTCTCTGCTGATATCTCTGCCATTTTAAGAACTGTCCAGAGTAGGAGAAAATCTGCATAGTAAACATATGCTGCTCTGGACAGTTCCTAAAATGTACAGAGATGTCAGCAGAGAGCACTGTGGTCATGTGTCAGCAGAGAGCTCTGTGTTCCAAAAAGAAAACCATTTCCTCGGTAGTATACAGACCCTAAAAAGTACTGGAAAGATTTTTTTTTATAGAAGTAATTTACAAATCTGTTTAACTTTCTGGCACCAGTTGATAAAAATAAATAAAAAGTTTTCCATGGGAGTAGCCCTTTAAGTCTTAATACCATTATTAGCCAGCATTAGGGTGTCAGATCAGTCTATACATGTTGTGTTGGTAGGGGAAAAAAAATAAAAGATCCATAATTTTACAGTGTAATAATGTCCCAAATCTTTTGTAGTTAGGACCTATTGGAAAAGTGCACATAAATTTGGGCTAAGTAGTACCTGAAAAGCAGTTTTTCTTTATGCAATAAATTATGTGCTATGTAATGTTGTGCTCCACTTTGTGCCTGTTAGGAATAAATTGCTGGCAAGTCCTTGAGCACAGATCACAAGGAAGCATTGTATGCTGTCTGCTAACTTGCAATAGGAGATGGCAGTCACTGCTGGCCTAGGCAGAGCCCAACGCTGACATAATGGTCTGCTTGTGGCACTGTGTACAGTGCCACAACTCAGGTAGAAGGTGACAGAGAGGAGTCAATGAACTGATAGTATTTAGTGCCAGTAAGAAAGTGTGTGTACATTGTGACCACTTAAGGTGCCAAAGGAGTCGGCTCAAGGTGTGTAAGTAGAGCTGACCCAGATCCAGTCTCCAAAGACCTGTGAAAGATTGAGTGAAGATACACAGCAAGGTCTTTAAGTAGCCACTGTAAGACTGCCAGTGTGAGCTATAGACAGAGACTAAGAGTACTATAGTGCTAAATATGGCCTGCACAGCAAGCTAATGGACTGCTAGAGAAAGAGTCCCTGCGAAAGGCTGCTAAAATTTTTAAGCCATTGCAGGGATAGTGTCAGATAATGAGGTGCCAGTTTAGAGTAAGAGAAGCAGAGGATAGTGAAGACCGGTTGCTCTCAAACCAGCAGATAGTAAGAGGCTAGAGGGAAGCCTGTACATATCCATCAGAATGAGTATGCTGTAGGAGTTAAGAGGGATAGTGACAAGGTCACTGGGCTCTTGGCAGATTGGCCAAAGGAGTGAGAATAATCTCTTCTGCATATATTAAAACATTACTGTATTACTGAAGTTTTGCATTGTTGAATGATACATTTAACCTGTATGAATATAAAGTTAAACCATTTGAAGTTACAGTTACAACTGTTCTGTTGTAATGCTGCTGAAAATCAATGTAGAGTGGTCCTCAAAAAGACAGTACCACCTACTATCAAGAATGTGA
This sequence comes from Hyla sarda, assembly GCF_029499605.1. Taxonomy (NCBI): domain Eukaryota; kingdom Metazoa; phylum Chordata; class Amphibia; order Anura; family Hylidae; genus Hyla; species Hyla sarda. The sequence continues at coordinate 172,230,013 of NC_079195.1, forward strand.
ACAGACTGTTATAAACACTCCATATACCTGTAGTAGAGTATTTAGTAACATAAACTTTGTATGTTTGCAGCTTCCTAGAGACCCTAGGAGACCCTAGGCCATCCCTTCTCCTTTGTCATCATTATCTTCATCAGCATCCGCAGTATTTCAGTAGTTAATGTAACCCCTTCTATGCTGTGCTGCTGCTTTGACATAACACCTTGCTAATCCAATGCATCCATAAACCCTTCTTCCTCTACATATTATCTATAGTAGTGGACTGTAAAGCAACACCCACCACATTGCCAGTCTGTTCAGTCCTGGCAATTTCACCAACACTATGTCAGCATGGCATAGCAATAAGGAATAGTTGCTGTGCTGTGCTTGGCCAGACAACCTAAAGGAAATACATTTCCTGTGTGGGTACTACTGCCAAACAGCCCAGTTTTGGTCATTCCCTGTGAAGTGGAGATAATTATAAATAGTTGTGCACCATAGAAGGGGTGCTTAGGTGCTCAATACCAGCAGTGAAAGCAGTAAAATCACCTTGTCATCACCCTGAAGGGTTAATGTTACAGTTTTTTTTGTTGTTTTTCAGTTTTTTTTTATTTTTTTGAAGCAACAGGTCTACTTTATTTCAGAAATGATGATCTGTCATATCTTGGCCAAAATGATGGCTCATTGTTAAATTTCACCAAATAAACAACCAATCTGGATAACATTTACTAACTATAGATAGTATGAGACTTTTGCAATTTAAAGAAGTGTTTTCTGATATGTGCAAAAACTATCAGAAGGATGGAATTGATATAACAAACCATCCATTACGTAGCTGATACATCCTCCCCACTGCTCCATGATGTTCTGTGTTTACTTGATTGCATCAGTGACGTGCCCATATACCCATAGTGGAAGAAAGTGAACAAAAAAGGGGGGGTCTTTTTGAGCTCTACTGTATGCGGCAAATGAAAAGACTTCAATGTACACCAACAGTTACACAGGACTTGCTTTTATTCAGAAGTAAAGGCAATACAGGACAACAAGTTTTGGCATACACTTGTGCCTTCCTCAGGTCCACAACAATTAGGGTGTGTAGTCCTGGCTGGGGCTTCCTGTGTAGTGGCTCCCGCGTCTAATGGGAAAGTAAAACCGTTCCCAGCAGCTCAGTCGGGCTGTTTTGGACCGCCGCGGTGAAATCTGCTGGATCAACAGAGCGCCGATAACACTGATCTATGCTATGGCATAGCATTGAACAGTGTATGCATTGAATGCATTATGAGGACTAAAAAATGGTGTAAAAAAAAGGTAATAAATGTTATTTAACCCATTCCCTAATTCAAGTTTGAATCATGCCCCCACTTTTCCCATAAAAGAAATGTAAACAAAAAGAAACATTAAACATATATGGTATTGCCACGTGCGTAAATGTCCGAACTATAAAAATATGATGTTAATTAAACCACATGGTCAATGATGTAAAAAAATCCAAAATTGCGTATTTTTGGTCATTTTGTATACCCTAAAAAAAAGTATAAAAAGCGATCAAAAAGTCCCATCAAAACAAAAATGGTACCAATAAAAACTACGGTGCAAAAATTGAACACTCATACATCCCCATATACGAAAAAAAAAAAGTGATAGGGTCAGAAGATGCCAATTTTAAACATACTAATTTTGGTGCATGTAGTTGTATTTTTTTTAATTATTATAATAAAATAAAACCTACAAAAATTAGGTATACTTGTAACCATATGGACCTAGAGAATAAATATGTGTCACTTTAACTGAAAAGTGCACTGCATAGAAATGGAAGCCGCTAAAAAATGGTGGGGTTTGTCTTTCAGTTTTTTTCCCACAAACAATTTTTTTTGGTTTTGTCATAGATTTTGAGGTGAAATGACTGATGTCATTACAAAGTAAAATTGGTAGCGCATAAAACAAGCCCTCGTATGGGTCTGTAGGTGGAAAAGTGAAAGCATTATGGTTTTTAGAAGGTGAGGAGGAAAAACGAAAGTGCAAAAACGGAAAAACACTTCTGAAAGGGTAAAAAGATCAGGAGCACAAGCCACAAAACGTATGTCCCTGTAGACACACAATATATGCTAAATACACACAGTACCGCTATATTGTTCCTAAATAACAAACGATACATAGACCATTATTCTCACATACAGTAACATATAGTGTTAGATACCAGCTATACGCTGGCACCCTGCAGACAGAATGAGGCTGGGTTCCCATATATCAGGCATGCACTGGAAGGAAACTGATGCTTAAACTGATCCCATTCATTTGAATGGGACAGTTCACAATCAACATCTTAGTTTGGATTACACCCCCTGAAATACACTACTGTGCTTGTGTGTGTGTGTCAAATGTTAGTGCCATGAGATTTTGCCACTGCTGCGATATTTGCTTCACTAGGGTTGGGCCTTAGGTAGGCCTAGTGACAGATAATGACCACTGATATTACATATAGTCATGGCCGTAAATGTTGTCATCCCTGAAATTTTTCAAGAAAATGAAGTATTTCTCACAGAAAAGCATTGCAGTAACACATGTTTTGCTATACACATGTTTATTCCCTTTGTGTGTATTGAAACTAAACCAAAAAAGGGAGGGAAAAAAGCAAATTGGATGTAATGTCACACCAAACTCCAAAAATGGTCTGGACATAATTATTGGCACCCTTTCAAATTTGTGGAAAAATTGCTCCCTTAAACTTACCTGGGGCAAGTAACAGGTGTGGGCAATATAAAAATCACACCTGAAAGCAGATAAAAAGGAGAGAAGTTCACTTAGTCTTTGCATTGTGTGTCTGTGTGTGCCACACTAAGCATGGACAACAGAAAGAGGAGAAGAGAACTGTCTGAGGACTTGAGAATCAACATTGTGGAAAAATATCAACAATCTCAAGGTTACAAGTCCATCTCCATCTCTAGATTTGCCTTTGTCCACAGTGTGCAACATTATCAAGAAGTTTGCAACCCAATGGCACTGTAGCTAATCTCCCTGGGCGTGGATGGAGGAGAAAAATTGATGAAATGTGTCAATGCAGGATAGTCTGGATGGTGGATAAGCAGCCCCAAACAAGTTCCAAAGATATTCAAGCTGTCCTGCAGGCTCAGGGAGCACCAGTGTCAGCGCGAACTATCCGTCGACATTTAAATTGAGTGAAACGCTATGGTAGGAGACCCAGGAGGACCCCACTGCTGACAAAAAGACATAAAATAGCGAGACTACATTTTGCCAAAATGAACTTGAGTAAGCCAAAATCCTTCTGGGATGAGACCAAGATAGAGCTTTTTGGTAAAGCACATCATTCTACTGTTTACCAAAAACGGAATGAGGCCTACAAATTTAAAAAAAGACAGTACCTACAGTGAAATATGGAGGAATTTCAATGATGTTTTGGGGTTGTTTTCCTGCCTCTGGCACTGGGTGCCTTGAATGTGTGCAAGGCATCATGAAATCTGAGGATTACCAATGGATTTTGGGTCACACTGTACAGCCCAGTGTCAGAAAGCTGGGTTTGTGTCTGCGGTGTCTTCCAGCAGGACAATGACCCCAAACATACGTTAAGAAGCACCGAGAAATGGATGGAAACAAAGCGCTGGAGAGTTCTGAAGGGGCCAGAAATGAGTCCAGCTCTAAATCCCATTGAACACCTGGGAGAGATCTTAAAATTGCTGTTGGGAAAAGGTGCCCTTCCAATAAGAGAGAACTGGAGCAGTTTGCAAAGGAAGGGTAGTCCAACATTCCGGCTGAGAGGTGTAAGAAGCTTATTGATGGTTTTAGGAAACTACTGATTTCATTAATTTTTTCCTAAGGGTGTGCAACCAAATATTAAGTTAAGGGTGCCAATAATTTTGTCCAGCCCAGTTTTGGAGTTTGGTGTGACATTATGTCCAATTTGTTTCCTCCCTTTTTTGGTTTAGTTCCAATACACACAAAGGGAATAAACATGTGTATAGCAAAAAAAGTGTTACTGTAATCCTTTTCTGTGAAAATACTTCATTTTCTTGACAAATTTCAGGGGTGCCAACATTTACGGCCATGACTGTATGTTAAAAAAAACTATACATATACACATGCATACAACACATACAAACTCACTCACACATATATCATACATGTGTATACACATACATGTATTACACACATACTGCACACTATACTCAAATACATTTAACAGATGGACTGTTTACATCACACATGTACATCTTCACATTACATCTACTTACTTTTATTGGAAGCTGGCTGGGAGCATTAAATACTTTAGGAGCTGCTAGATATTCATACCTCCTGGGGCTTGCAGACTACCTTCTTCATCGTTGGCCAACAGGCAGCTAAACTGTGCGACAGCAGCAGCAGGAGGAGGAGATGGGGAAAGGAGGGGGTGGGGTGTTAAAGGAGCCTCTCACTGCCAGCACTATGTAAATTAACTGCAACGAGACTCAATCCTGGATGCTACTGGATGCAGGGCTACACTGCTTCCCCCCAGCTACAAACACTATAGCAGCCGCAGGGGGCCCTCAGGAGGACGGGGGCCCTGGGCAATTGCCCAGTTTGCCATGCCCTAACGCCTGCCCTGACCATGACCATCAAAAAAGACTAGCTCTTGTGCAGTTTTCTGACTTTAGGGTGGCTTTTTAATAGTTAAATTGTGTTGCTCTTTCCTAACTGAATGCTGCCCTTATTGCTTTGCTGGGCATATATTGTAAATATAGATTCCCTTACCCAGCTTCCCTGTTGGTTCAGAAGGTAATTGCTACACAGGATGTTGTTAGTATGGAAGTGTAATCAAGTGCATTTTCAAGCTCTGCAGAGAACAGCAGGTACAACTCTGAGCTCTAATTTGCATTGGCCATACACATATTTCAGAAACTATTTACCCATTACCTCTTAGGTCACTGGCCTAATAATGCAACAAAGCAGTTTTTGAAATTGCAGATAATTTTCAGCACTCTGTTCTGTGTGCAATATTGATGGGGAAGGGAGGTTGATTAGGGTCTGGGGATTTGTGTTTGATGGGAACAATCTGGAAGGAGTGAAAAATTATTAAACACACACAGCAGGAGCCACAGGATTTAGCATTGTCGTGCAGTGCTATTAATTCTCATCGCATGCTTTAGCAGTTGGCTGCACACTGTGAATATGGTTTATTACAGAAGCAGCACAATATTCCTGCCGTCGTTGTAATGTAAGACTAAATGCTAATTAGGACTCTAGCAATAATTAGAAGATCTCTGTAATACCCACGTGAAGGCACAAGCACCCAAGATGCATGTATACAAAGTAGCAGGAGCCCTTTTAGGATGAGACTCTGTGTGCGCTGCAGCTTTCATTTCACCTCAAAGTTTTCTGCTGTGTCTGCCAAAGTGCTGGATAGAATAATTCTCAGTAAAAATGGATATGTTCTTTCTTTTTTCTTTTTTTTTTTTTTTTTATTAAACTCCATTAGAATATAGCAAGTTTTAGGGCCATCTCATCTTTATCTCAACATAGTTAATGTAATGCTATGTAACCATTTACAGAGATATTTATATGTTATTGGAACTTGTTTTTCTAATTCTCCATTTTATTATCTGTATTTAAATTTAATTTTTAAAGGGGTTAAACACCATAAGGCGATTTCAGTACGTACCTGGCAGACCGTAATGGACATGCTTAGGAAGGATCTGCACTTGTCTTGGGGCTAAATGGCTATGTTATGAGATTACCATAACACTGTGGCTATCTTTTTGTGAACTGGTATTTCCTGTGTGAGTTTTCTTTTTTTGACTACAAATCCCATAATTCCATTTTCCTCCCTCCCACACATCAGCCACCCCACCCATTGAAACATAAATGAGCTACATCCATTCAAAAGACCTGTGGATTTCAATCAGGGTGCCTACAGCTGTTGCATTAGTTGCAGATTAACCTATTTCCCACCAAGAGATCCCTCCACCCATTGAAACAGACAGGCTCCCTGTCATCAGCTGACTAGTGAGTCAAGTCTCGGCCGCATTGCAACCTGGGAAAAATCAGAGACAACAATAATTTTGTATGCTGTTAAAAATAAATATTGGGGTGAAAATCACAGAAGAATTGTGAGAAAGCCATCACACACAGGAACAGACACTATATTATGAACTACACTAACTTTACAACTCCTGTAGCATAGTCAAATAAAAAAAATTCCTGGAATACCCCTTTAAATTGTGCAGTTTTCCTTCTCACCACGGAGCCTAAAACTATGAGACTGTTCTGTCTGTGATGATAAGGAGAAGACTGCTGTCTTTTCTATCTACTATCCAGTAAATAGAAAAGACAATAGCTTACCCTTCCCCTGTGAAATAACCTCTGCAAAGATCACAGTTCATGCCCAGAAACCTTTCCCGTTCATGTCATTGGGACAAATCTTGTTTATTGTTGCCTATGCCCATGGGGGTGGCTGTCAAGCTTATGTCTTAATGCTGTTAAAACAGAGTGCTGTGGCCATGATAACGTACAAAAAAAATGAAAATAAAAATCAGAAGGTAGAAACAGATAAGAAAAAAAAGACCATGTTTCAGTATCTTCAGTATAAGAGCAAAATTGAGAAACAGTCGTCACTCCTCCTCCTCAATCACCCTTGCAATGGCAGATTATATACTCACACAGCAGGTAGGTGGCAGGTATAGTGGAAATTGTGCAGCTCCTCTTGTGCTAACATGCACTGCTATCCTTCGGGTTCCAAATCCCAGAGATATAATACTTCGTATCATACAGTGTGAGTAGAAATAAAGGACGTCACTCACCCGGATGCAGTGTCACAATTTTTTTATTTCATCGGTGCGGAGACAGGGTAAGCACGGACGATCTTCTAGGGACGCAGCTAGTCAGCCATGAGCTGGGCAACAACAGAGACACCTGATTAGACTGAGATTTGGGGAATTCTGAAGCTAAGTCAACATTTCAGCCAATGTCATTGGACAATACTGTTGCCATGAAGGTATGTACTTGTATCTATACCAATGTAACCAAGGTCTCCCATGAGAACATTGCTCAGAGCATCACAATGCCTCTGCCAGTTTGTCTTCCCATATTATATTCTGGTGACATCTCAACATCCAAATAAGCAACACATATGCATCTTGCTGTCCACTTGGTGTAAACAAAACCTGATTTATCTTATTGCTCCATGGTCAAGTTTTTATGCTCACATGCCAACTCACAATTTTGCTGGTTCACTGCTTTTCCATCTTAGAACCACTTTTGTTAGGCAATAACTACTGCAGGCCTGTTGTTTGGATCGGTCATATCCATATTACACCTGCAATTATTCTGCATAAGCAATTCCAGTCTAGAGGCATAAAAATGCCAAATTTTTGCTAATTTTGCAACTTGGTAGCAAACAAAGTGGGCATGGTTTAGCACTGTGTGCATAGCCAACAATGATCTGGCAAATTTGGTCCAAAATGTGGTTATATAGCTTTAGAAAAACATAGCTGCTTAATTCCAGAAACAGCGCCACTCCTCTCAATGTGTGTGTGTGATGTTGCAGCTCAGTTCCATTGACGTGCATAAAGCCAACTTGTAATACCACACAAATCATGAGGTTTTTAGTAGAAAGCAGCTATGTTTTTCCCTCCTAGAATGTTTAACACCAACACACTTAAAGGGGTACTCTGGTGAAAACCTTTTTTCTTTTAAATCAACTGGTGGCAGAAAGTTATACATATTTGTAAATTACTTCTATTAAAAAATCTTAATCCTTCCTGTACTTATTAGCTGCTGAATACTACAGAGGAAATTCTTTTCTTTTTGGAATGTTCTCTGATGACATCACGAGCACAGTTCTCTCTGCTGACGTTATTATAATAATAATAATACTTTATTTATTGTTGGCCTTAGTGGGATTTGAACCCAAGTCCCCAGCACTGCAAGGCAGCAGTGCTAACCACAGAGCCACCATGCTGCCCTTAGCATACATCTGCTATGCATCTGCTATGCATGGTTGCTAAAATGGACAGAGATGTCAGTAGAGAGCACAGTGCTCGTTATGTCATCAATGTTCAAAAAAGAAAGGAATTTTCTCTGTAGCATTCAGGAGCTAATAAGTACAGGAAGGATTAAGATTTTTTAATAGAAGTAATTTACAAATATGTTTAACTTTCTGCCACCAGTTGATTTAAAAGAAAAAAGGTTTTCACCGGAGTACCCCTTTAAGTCTTGGCTGACTGGTGTATGCAATGCAAGGCTTAGTGAATCACCCCCACAGGGAATAAGTGTTTATAGTGCACTAGGTGTTCCTTATAGTAGTACATTTGGTTGAAGATTTAACTTTGAAGTTTTCTCCTGAAGATTTTCAGATGTTTATATACTTTTTTTTGCTATCTGACACCTTTAAAGTCCATATGATAAAGAGTGAAAGAATCAATAATTTAGCCTGGTATAAAAAGACATTGGTAACAGCTATTTTTCAGTGTGACCTTGAGTGTGGACATGAAGTAGCCCCCATAAAAGTGCTATCTTGTAATCTGAGGTTTTCAATTGCACAAATGCACTAATATACTCAGTGTAGGTAAAAAGATTTTTAAATAATAGAAACTAGCTATGACATTTTTCTGATTATATGTATATATATTATTATATATAATATATATATATATATATATATATATATCTTTTTTTACATAATATGCTTTCATGTGAATTATATATTCCTTTTTATTTGTTTATCTCAATGAAGCAAGCCCAACAGAAGGGGGCACCACTATCATTCCCACAAAAAAAAAAACACAGTCAAGTCACTTTTTCCATGAAAAATTAAAAATCTAAAATGTCCTGCCAAGTCCCACACTCATATGCTGCTGTAGGGAAAAAGGAAAGGTGGGGGCGACAGAAAGATTGAAAACACAGCTACACGAAAATTAATTTTCTGTTCTGCAAGAGTGATGGCAAATCAATTAATCTTGATGTATTATTTTATGCAGGACAGGGTACAGGGAGCAGCACAGAGAATGCTTACAGCTGTTCGCTTTGCTAGGGACATATATTACCCTCGCTGGCTCTGACAGCTTCTGAAGGAAATGGCTGAAGGGTGGAAGGCAGGTGAATCAGCGGCAACAATTTATTGGAGAATTCAGAGAGTTTCTAAGGGACTGATATAAAAACCTGCACTTGAAGAGTGAAGTATTGAGTGCTTTTGTGACTGAACTAGCTACTTGTCAATATTTATAGCTTCTGTATTTGTTCCATGTCCCTATTTGTTTGATTAACTAGTCAGATGTTGCTTTATGCCGCTGTGATTTATTTCTGCTGCCTTATGGAGCATTCTTGATGTGTTAAGCTGGGCTACACTAGCAGCCCCCGAACAAGCTCAGTTAACCCTCCTTTCTTTTCTCTGTTGATGAGCGGTTGTTTGCACTTTGTATTACATGATCATTCACGCAATGAATTGCAGGCATTATATCATTGCGTATTGAATGCATATCATCATTCATTAATAGATGGCTCACATTCATTCTGACATAAGATACTTGTATTAATGCTTAAAATACATTTTATTCTTTGTATGAAATGGCATGCTGAAGTAGATCAGCCTTAGTACAGACATAATATGATAATATGTGTAGGATAGGATTGATAATATAACTTTTATATATATATATATATTTTTTTTTTTATTTACTTATTTTTTAGCAGCTAAATTAAAGGGGTATTCCATCCTCTAAAACATATCTTTTATCCATAAGGGTCTGATTGCGTGGGCCCAGCTTGTGGGACCCTAATGCGTTCTCCAGCTCGTCAGTCAGGATGTGGATCTAGCTTATAAAACAAGAAACAAAAATCAACAGTTGCTAAAAAAAAAAAAAAAAAAAAAAAAAAAAAAGGGCTGTATTACAGAGGCTGACCCCCACCCGCTAGTTTACTATTGGGCATGCAAGGCCACATGAATGATCTCAGGATCATTTGTGCCCTCCTTTACATTTGTCTTTTGTTAGCCACACATGCTTATTTCACTGGGAGCTGTGTGGTCAACGAAGAACAATTTTTAAATATGTCAAAACCATGCGATCAGAGTTTGCTAGTTTGTTAGTTGATCATTCGGCCAGTTTGGCTGAAAATCAGCCTGTATGATAAAGCTTGAAAAGTATATAATCTCATTCAACATTGTGTCACTCTGATCTCTAAAGATGGAAAAGGATCTATTCTGATCTACCTTATGTTGTTTTTTTTTTATATAAACAAAAAAAACATGATTCAACTTTGTGAATATGGACCTTATTAAGATGGGTGTATTGTACATGCATGTATCTGTTCCAGATCCCCCTCCCCAAGTTTTGATCTAGCTATAGGTTTAGTGGCAACATGTGGGGGTCCATGTTGGCCTAAACTTTGCTAATAAATAAAAAATGTTTTGTTTTTTTTTTAAGTTTTTTTTTGTGTGAGTGACTTCTGCCTTTAAATGGTGATTTCATTCTTGTTAGAACCACGTTTAGCATTCTTATCCTTTCACGTTTCTCTTTTAAGTTTATGTCTTCATTTCCTCATTTTGTATATTTCATTTGAATAAATATCTCCCTTTTTTATTTAAACCATTACTTATTTTTTTATAGTTTGTTTAATTGCACATTGTAAAATAACCCTTTATGTATCGGTAGTGTGGGGTAGAGAAAAACAAAGGCCGCAGGCAGGCCATCGCTCCTGGTTTTCCGTGAATTACTGCCACTGGCCCTGTATCTTTCAGAGCTGCTAATGAGCTCAGAGTTACTCTGTGTGCAGAAAGGAGATTTAAAGGAAGAATTAATTTGGAAAGTTGAGGATTAGACAGATAAGAGAAAATGAGAGAGAATAAAATGTGGTAGCTGTGTATTTTGTCTTGTAAATGACTTTGCGCTGCCAGGACGGGGAAGCTATTTGTTCAGGGATAGGAGGGTGATAATGAAACTGATCATATACATGGTCTATTACCATAATGAATTTTAACACGCACTTTGTTATGTGATATTTTATTTATGAGCTCTTTGATGTTTTAGATAAGGATGAGATTCTTAGATGCATTATATTATGCCTTGTTTTTATAAACACATTGAGTAGTTTAATAAACATAATTTATTTCAGGGTGTTTTCTGTGCCTTCTTAAAATCAGCAAAATTTATCTAAGATTATCTTAAGGTTAATGAAGTCTAACGTTAAGAAAATATTACCCTGTAATATCACAGACTTCTGTACTCGAATGGTAATTGCCTAATGCTTTAGTCTACCCGATACTTTATACCGCATATGCCTTGTCCCATTAATCCTATTTTTTACAAGTTACTGGTTGGCCATTTCATTAGGCATTATATATCAGTGTTTATTTGCCTAAATGGCTGGCTTTATTAAAACAAACAAATTGAGTGCAAGTACTGATAATTAATCATATGCCTGAGGTTTTTACTTCCGTGAATGGAGGAGGAAGTTCCAGTGCTGTAGATGAAAGACGTATTTTCAAATGAATCTCTGTGCACCACGTTTCCAGATTATTATTATTATTATGTTTACAAAGTGTGCATTGTTTAACTCCTGAGAGAGAACTATTGACCCCTCAGTATATGGATGTTAAGTGATCAATCTAAATCTTGATAATTAGCAATCGTGTGGCAAAAACTGTGTGTCAAATTTAAACCAGTGAATTCTTATGGCCAAAATTCACTATAAATCCACTGTTTAATTTCTGATAATAACATTGTTGGATTCTTAATACAGGGAACACTACTGTCCATGTCAATCCAGCCAAATAAGTAATTATTAGACAATGAGTTGTAATGTTGTGATGCGGTGTCAGACGAATTGGTTGGAATAGGATTGGACACTTTAGGTTTGCTTTAACGCCTCATGTTTCCAAAGGTAAGGCTAGCTACAGTAAAAATCGTTATCTCTCAAGTGTGAACATCCTATTAACTATATTGACTTCCGGTATATCTGTGAGCATCAAATAGTGACAGAGGCACTAAAAAACAAGAGGTAAAAAGAGGTAAAGAGGGAGGTCCTACAAAAACTTAGAAACAGAAGCTTTTTTCTTTTGTGGAAAAAAAAAGTATGGGGCAGTTGCAGCTATACATGTTTTTTTTCTTTCCATTTGAACAGGACATCCATCAGTCAGCAAATCAGCATTACTTTTGTCAGGAAAGCTGTTTTGGAAAAAGAGACTTTCCTCCCATATGTCAATTTCAGCTGCATGCCAGGCAGAGTATACAGCCTCCCTAACTTAGATTGTATAGCTCTACTTCATAACTACAGGGTGGGCCGTTTATATGGATACATCTTAATAAAATGGGAATGGTTGGTGATATTAACTTCCTGTTTGAGGCACATTAGTATATGTGAGGGGGGGGGACTTTTCAAGATGGGTGGTGACCATGGCGGCCATTTTAAAGTCGGCCATTTTGAATCCAACCTTTGTTTTTTCAGTAGGAAGAGGGTCATGTGACACATCAAACTTATTGGGAATTTCACAAGAAAACAATGATGTGCTTGGTTTTAACATAACTTTATTCTTTCATGAGTTATTTACAAGTTTCTGACCACTTATAAAATGTGTTCAATGTGCTGCCCATTGTGTTGGATTGTCAATGTAACCCTCTTCCCCCACTCTTCACACACTGATAGCAACACCACAGGAGAAATGCTAGCACAGGCTTCCAGTATCCGTAGTTTCAGGTGCTGCACATCTCTTCCCAGCATAGAAAATTGCCTTCAGATGACCCCAAAGATAAAAGTCGAAGGGGATCAGATCGGGAGACCTTGGGGGCCATTCAACTGGCCCACGATGACCAATCCACTTTCCAGGAAACTGTTCATCTAGGAATGCTCAGACCTGACATCTATAATGTGGTGGTGCCCATCTTGCTGGAAAAGCTCAGGGAACGTGCCAGCTTCAGTGCATAAAGAGGAAACCACATCATCATTTAGCAATTTCGCATATCCAGTGGCCTTGAGGTTTCCATTGATGAAGAATTGCCCCACTATCTTTGTACCCCATATACCACACCATACCATCAATTTTTGTGTTCCAACAGTCTTGGTGGGATCTATCCAATGTGGGTTAGTGTCAGACCAATAGCGGTGTTTTGTTTGTTAACTTCATTCACATAAAAGTTTGCCTCATCACTGAACAAAATCTTCTGCGTAAACTGAGGGTCCTGTTCCAATTTTTGTTTTGCCCATTCTGCAGCACCTGAAACTACGGATACTGGAAGCCTGTGCTAGCAATTCTCCTGCGGTGTTGCTATCAGTGTGTGAAGAGTGGGAGAACAGGGTTGCATTGACAATCCAACACAATGGGCAGATCATTGAACACATTTTATAAGTGCTCAGAAACTTGTAAATAACTCATGAAAGAATAAAGTTATGTTAACCCCTTAAGGACCGGGGTTTTTTCCGTTTTTGCATTTTCGTTTTTTTGCTCCTTGCCTTTAAAAAATCATAACTCTTTCAATTTTGCACCTAAAAATCCATATGATGGCTTATTTTTTGCACCACCAATTCTACTTTATAACGACGTCAGTCATTGTGCCCAAAAATCTACGGTGAAACGGGAAAAAAAATCATTGTGAGACAAAATTGAAAAAAACGCCATTTTGTAACTTTTGGGGGCTTCCGTTTCTACGTAGTACATTTTTCGGTAAAAATGACACCTTACCTTTATTCTGTAGGTCCATATGATTAAAATGATACCCTACTTATACAGGTTTGAATTTGTCGCACTTCTGGAAAAAATCATAACTTCATGCAGAAAAATTTATAAGTTTAAAATTGTCATCTTCTGACCCCTATAACTTTTTTATTTTTCCGTGTATGGGGCGGTATGAGGGCTCATTTTTTGCGCCGTGATCTGAAGTTTTTAACGGTACCATTTTTGCATTGATAGGACTTATTGATCGCTTTTTATTCATTTTTTCATGATATAAAAAGTGACCAAAAATGCACTATTTTGGACTTTGGAATTTTTTTGCGCGCACGCCATTGACCGTGCGGTTTAATTAACGATATATTTTTATAATTCGGACATTTCCGCACGCGGCGATACCATTTATGTTTATTTTTATTTTTATTTACACTGTGTTTTTTCTTTTATGGGAAAAGGGGGGTGATTCAAACTTTTAATAGGGAAGGGGTTAAATGATGTTTATTCACTTTTTTTTTGCACTTTTTTTTGGCAGTGTTATAGGTCCCATAGGGACCTATAACACTGCACACACTGATCTTTTACATTGATCACTGGTTTCTCATAAGAAACCAGTGATCGATGATTCTGCCGCTTGACTGCTCATGCCTGGATCTAAGGCACTGAGCTGTCATTCGGCGATCGGACAGCGAGGAGGCAGGTAGGGGCCCTCCCGCTGTCCTGTCAGCTGTTCGGGATGCCGCGATTTCACCGCGGCTATCCCGAACAGCCCACTGAGCTAGCCGGCATGCTTTCGGTTTCACTTTAGACGCGGCGTTCAACTTTGAACGCCGCGTCTAAAGGGTTAATAGCGCGCGGCACAGCGATCAATGCCGCGCGCTATTAGCCACGGGTCCCGGCCGTGGCCCCGCGTTATAGATCGGGAGTGGACACATGACGTTCCAGTACGTCATGTGTCCTTAAGGGGTTAAAACCAAAATTTTTAAAACCATCGTTTTTCTTGTGAAATTCCCAATAAGTTTTATGTGTCACATGACCCTTTTCCTATTGAAAAAACTAAAGTTGGATTAAAAATGGCCGACTTCAAAATGGCCACCATGGTCACCACCCATCTTGAAAAGTTTCCCCCCCCCTCACATATACTAATGTGCCACAAACAGGAAGTTAATATCACCAACACAACCATTCCCATTTTATTAAGGTGGATCCATATAAATGGCCCACCCTGTATAATGATTTAACCCCTTAAGGACCAAGGACGCACCGGTACGTCCTGAGTCCTTTGACTTTCATAGCGGGTCAGGCTCAGCCTCTCACAACGGCCGGGACCCGTGGCTAATGCCGCGCACTATTAACCCTTTAGTTAACCCTTTCACTTCGTCTAAAGTGAAAGAGAAACCATGCCGGTTAGCTCAGGGAGCTGTTCGGGATCGCCGTGGCGACCCGAACAGCTGTTAGACAAGAGGAGGGTCTCCTACCTTGCCTCCTGGTGTCCGATCGCCGAATGACTGCTCAGTGCCTGAGATCCAGGCATGAGCAGTCAAGCGGCAGAATCATTGATCACTGGTTTCCTATGAGAAACCAGTGATCAATGTAAAAGATCAGTGTGTGCAGTGTTATAGGTCCCTATGGGAGCTATAACACTGCAAAAAAAAAGTGAATAAAAATCATTTAACACCTCCCCTATTAAAAGTTTGAATCACCCCCCTTTTCCCATAAAAAAAAATAAACATATGTGGTATCGCCGCGTGCGGAAATGTCCGAATTATAAAAATATATCGTTAAATTAAACCGCACGGTGAATGGCGTATGCGCAAAAAAATTCCAAAGTCCAAAATAGTGTATTTTTGGTCACTTTTTATATCATGCAAAAATGAATAAAAACTTCAGATCACGGCGCAAAAAATGAGCCCTCATACCGACCCATACGCGGTAAAATAAAAAAGTTATAGGGGTCAGAAGATGACAATTTTAAACGTATAAATTTTCCAGCATGTAGTTATGATTTTTTTCAGAAGTACGACAAAATCAAACAGATATAAGTAGGGTATCATTTTAATCATATGGACCTACAGAATAAAGAGAATGTGTCATATTTACCGAAAAATGTACTACGTAGAAACAGAATCCCCCAAAAGTTACAAAACGGCGTTTTTTTTTTTCAATTTTGTCGCACAATGATTTTTTTTTCCCGTTTCACCGTAGATTTTTGGGCAAAATGACTGACGTCATTACAAAGTAGAATTGGTGGTGCAAAAAATAAGCCATCATATGGATTTTTAGGTGCAAAATTGAAAGGATTATGATTGGTAAGGAGGAAAAACTGAAAAATTGAAAGGTAAGGAGGAAAAACGAAAGCGCAAAAAATGGAAAAACCCCTGGTCCTTAAGGGGTTAATATATAATAATATGGGGGTGGATATATCATTGAAAAAGTAAGAATTTTTGCAATTTTGTCCAATTTCTGCTATGCTAGCCAAGTGGGCGGAGCTTATGGTGCATAGGACATGATCTGGCACGAAGGGGTGGCCCCCACATGCCAAATTTACTACGGTTTACGCTTGGAGGCAAGCAAAATAATTAGTTAAAATTTAATTAAGGGCGCACAGGCATCCGAAAATGCACAGGGATTTAGGTAGAGGTGTGCATCAGTACATAAATCCAGCAAGCCTGTGTACTGCCAGGGGATATTTTAAGACTGGCGTGTGAAATGCCGGTCTTGTGAAATCCCCCCTGTGGGGAAGATTTATTAAAACCTGTAAGAAGGAAAAGTTGCCCAGTTGCCCATAGCAACTTTTTCTTTTATTTTTACAGGCCTCTTTAAAAATGAAAGAAGTAATCTGGTAAATTTTCCTCTGCACAGGTTTTCATAAATCTCTACCTATGTGTATACATATTATGTAATAGGCTTACCGTTAGAAAATTTTCTTCGTGGGGTTGGTATTTGATCTTTTCAATGTCAATTTTAACACTTTAGTAAATGACATTTTGAGATTAGAGATTTTATTTTATTTCTTCTTAGGCTAGGATTCCACTTGTTTTTTTTTTTTGTGCTGTGTTTTTGGGGATTAAAAAACGCCTGAAAAAACGCCAGTGCAATGACCTGCGTCTGGCGTTTTTTCTGGCGTTTTTTCATTTGTGTCAAAATTGCATTTTTTGCACCTTTTGGCGTTTTTTTTTTGGTACCCAAAATTTGTTGGGTACCAAAAAAAAAAACGATGCAGCAGTGATGGAAAATTTTTTATAAAACGAAATGTATATATTTTATAACAAAAATTTTCTTACTTTATAATAAAGTGTGTGTGTGTTTCACTTTTTTTTCTCTATTTTTTTTTAAATTTTTTTGGTAGTAATACTACTTCCTGCATGGAACAGACTGTCCCATGCTTGGACTATTAGTACCTGTAGTAATAGACAGATCGCCCCGGGTCTCAGTCCTGACACCTGATGCAATCGTCCATTATATAGCACAGATGCCGCTGTATACATCGCTCGCATCTCTGCACTATACTCCGGCCAGTGATGTAAATATAACATAATTCATATTTTCCACCCAGAGCTGTGATTGGCCAGATGGTTGCAGCCAATCACAGTTCTGAGGGAAACATCAATGAGTGAGTGGCCGGCCTGGAGTATAGTGCAGAGGGATGCGAGCGATGTATACAGCGGCTCTGCATCTCTGCTATAGACAGGACGATCGCATCGGGTGTCAGTAGTGACATCCACAGTGATGTGTCCTTAACTCCAGGCACTACTACTCCCAACATGGAACACACTCTGCTCTATGCTGGGAGCTGTAGTACCTGCATTAATAGACATATCACAGTGAGTGTAACTTCTGACACACGCTGCGATCTGTCTATTAATGCAGTTACTACAGCTCCCAGCATGAAGCAGAGTGTACTCCATGTTGGGAGTAGTAGTACCTGCAGTTATGGAAAGATCACAGCGGGTATGACTCCTAACACCCGCTGTGATCCTCCTGTATAATGTATGGATGCAGCTGCCGCTCTCCTATGGTCCTCTGCACTGACGTATATACAGTGACCCCCCGACCTACGATGGCCCCGACATATGATGAAATCGACATACGATGGCCTCTCAGAGGCCATCACATGTCGATGTCAGCATCGACATACAATGCTTTTTTATGCCGGGGCCATCGCATTAAGTGCTATCCGGCAGCGCCAAATGCTTAAGCTGCTGCCGGATAGCAGCTTAATGTTCCCCTTGTGGTGCGGTAAGTATTACTTACCCCTCCACGTTGCTCCGGGGTGCCCCCCGGGTCCAGCGCTGGTCTTCCGGTGTCTTCTCGGCCCTCTCCGATGACGTCAATACGCTGCTGCGCACGTCATCCAATAGGAATTGCGTACGCAGCGGCGTAATGAAGTCGCTACGCAGGCCCAGTAAGGCCTTGCGGAAGAAAGCAGAGGACCGGAGAAGACAGCAGTGGACCGGAGAAGACAGCAGATGACCGGAGAAGACAGCGGAGGACCGGAGAAGACAGCGGAGGACCGGAGAAGATAGCAGAGAGCCCAGCGGAGGCCCGGGGACACCATCTCGAGCGGCGGGGACAGGTGAGTACAGCTTCCTATACTTTACATTGCACGAATCCCTCAACATACGATGGATTCGACAAACGATGGCTCGTTTGGAACGAATTACCATCGTATGTTGAGGGACCACTGTATACACATATTCCTAGAGCTGTGATTGGCTGGAACCATCTGGCCAATCACAGCTCTCTGCGTGAAATATGAAAAGGTATATATATATATATGTCAGTGCAGGGGACCATAGAAGAGCGGCTGACCACGTCTATACATTATACAGGAGGATCGCAACGGGCAATCTGTCAATTAGTACAGGTACTACTACTCCCATCATGGAACAGTGTGTTCCATGCTGGGAGTAGTGGTACTACCTATAAAAAATTTACATTTTTATTATTGTCGGCTACATTTTTGGTCCCCACCTGCTCACATAAATTGATCCCTGTTTAAATATTAATAAAAATGTTGTAATAAAAAGATACATTTCATTAGATACTATTTTTTCCTTCACTACTGTATCTTTTTTTTTTTAATGGTACCCTACGAAATTTTATTAAAAAGGTATCGCCATTCCTTTTTTTGATCGCTAAAGTCCAAAAAAGAATAAAAACTGCCTAAAAAAACGCCAAAGTTAAAACCCACATATCGTTTTTCTTGGTGTTTTCTCACTCCCATAGACTTCTATTGGACCAAAACGCCACGGTTTTGACTAAAGGATTAAAAAAACGCCAAAGTAAAAAACTCCAAGTGGAATAAGAATTTTGCAATTTCTCATTGATTTACAGCTAACATCTGGCCGCAGCATTTTTGGCCAAAAAAACGCCATGCGGCGGAATTGGCGTTTTTCTTGGCGTTTTCACCCAAAAAAAAAGTAGAATCCTAGCTTTACTAATATCAAGCTTCTGCCCACTATTTAGTAGTTGCACTCCAAACTCAGCTTTTCTAATTCCACCTTTCACTTCTTCCTCTTTGATAAGGAAACATAGCATCCTCACAGCATTAGGAACAACTGTCATAAAAGGCAAATATTTCCTTGTACTTTGTCAACATGCCATACCCTCTGCCATCCTGAAATCCTCTACAAATTGGTAACTGCACATTTGCATAGTTCTTTGAAGCAGGCAAAATATCCGCCACTCATGACATAATGAATTCACAGCGGTCCTTTTTCCCGCTTGATATTTATTTATTTATTATCCATCATGTATGTTGTAACAGCAATTAAAATCCTGTTTTGTTTTTTTCTGTCTAAATTCTAGCACTGAATGGTTCTGTCTTTTTCAGATTTCAGCAAAAAGACCCTGTTTTTATGTTTTTTTTTTAAAGTGTATCTCCAGTTACAAATAACTTTTATTAGTTAGTGCACTTAGAAAAGTCTTCAATATTCTCCATTACAGAATCATTCTTTGCTAGAGCAGTAGAGGCATCAAAGTGGTTACAAATGCATAAGAAGTAGACCAGTAGACTTGCTTCCTCTACAAAATGCTACCATGCAGATGGGCATCACCAATTGTTCTTTGTAATGACATTACTTATTTTATAACATAATCTGCAGCCAAACTAAAAACAATTATTTGTGGGGTGAAAGGAAAGAATGACACCATTTTGCAACTTTTAGGGCTTCCTTTTCAGTGCAGTGCACTTTTCGGTAAAATTGACACATTATCTTTATTCTGTAGGTCCATACGGTTACAGGGATACTCAATTTATGTAGGTTTTATTTATTTTTATTTTTTTCAAAGTAAAGCTTTATTGAATTTTATAAGTAAATACAATAACAAACATTAGAATGCCTTACACAGCCAAGGTGAAAAATACAACAGGAATGCAGGTGAGTCCCGTACTGGGTCTTGGGGATGGTAATGCAGTTCGGTGGGAGGCATCACAGTCCTAGTAACAGGACGTCAATAGCCCGAATCGGTGCTCTTTAGTAGAAAGCTGGTCAATACAGTCGACAGTTGAGATCAGCAGAAAGTCAGGTTATGCCAGCGCGCCTCCTAATAGTATGGGAGAGCTTGCACACTGAGGAGGGCACCTGTGTCTAGACTGGTGAATACAAATTTACCTCCCCAAGGCTCAGGGGTCACCAATAGCTATTGCCGGCCGGAAGGCATAAAGAAAGAAGGAGAAAGGAAAGAGGAGAAAGGAAAGAGGAAAAGGAATAGAGGGTGGAACAGAGGAGAGGAGGTAGGTCTGAGAGAAGGGTTGCACTTACCCCCCGGTGCGGGCAGGACCAGGAAACCCCAGGGCACAAGAGCATATGTAGGTTTTATTTTATTTTACTACTTAAAATAAAAAATTAATAATTATAACTACATGCACCAAAATTTGTATGTTTTAAATTGTCATCTTCTGACCCCTATAACTTTTTTATTTTTCTGCATACTGGGCTTTATTAGGGCTAAATTTTTGTGCCTTGGTCTGTAGTTTATATCGGTACCATTTTTCTTTTATGGGACTTTTTGATAATTTTTTATTAATATTTTTATTGTATATGAAACAACCAAAAATTCACAATTTTGGAATTTGGCATTTTTTTACGTGTACGCCATCGACCGATTTTTAGCTAACCTTATATTGTTGGGACATTTACGCACGTGGTGGTACCACATACGACTTTTTTTTATTACATAATTTTATTTAAAAAATAGGAAAAGGGTGGGGGTGATTCAAACTTTTATTAGGGGACTTATTCACATGTATTCTCTTTTTTTTTTTTTTTACTCTTTAACTTAGGCATGGAGCAGTAGATCGCCGATCGGACAACCAGGAGGCAGGTGAGGACCCTCCTGTTGTCTAGTAAGCTGATAGGGACATCGCAGTTCTGTCACGATAGTCCAGATCAGCTCCTCTGCGGCGTCACTTTAGACACCGCGATCAGCTTTGATCGCGGCGTCTAAATGGTTAATCCCGGGCATCGGCCCGATCGATGGTGCCCGGCATTAGCTGTGGGTCCTGGCTGCCCATAGCAGTACACCCCTCACATTTTTGTAGATATTTTATTGTATCTTTTCATGTGACAACACTGAAGAAATGGCTCTCTGCTACAATGTAAAATAGTTAGTTCACAGCTTGTATAGTGATTAACCCCTTAACCCCTTCAGGACGGAGCCCATTTTGGCCTTAAGGACCGGAGCGTTTTTTGCACATCTGACCACTGTCACTTTAAACATTAATAACTCTGGAATGCTTTTAGTTATCAATCTGATTCCGAGATTGTTTTTTCGTGACATATTCTACTTTAACATAGTGGTACATTTTTGTCGATACTTGCATCCTTTCTTGGTGAAAAATCCGTAAATTTGATGAAAAATTTGAAAATTTTGCATTTTTCTAACTTTGAAGCTCTCTGCTTGTAAGGAAAATGGATATTACGAATACATTTTTTTTTGGTTCACATATACAATATGTCTACTTTATGTTTGCATCATAAAATTGATGTGTTTTTACTTTTGGAAGACACCAGAGGGCTTCAACGGTCAGCAGCAATTTTCCGATTTTTCACAAAATTTTCAAACTCACTATTTTTCAGGGACCAGTTCAGGTTTGAAGTGGATTTGAAGGGTCTTCATATTAGAAATACCCCATAAATGACCCCATTATAAAAACTACACCCCCCAAAGTATTCAAAATGACATTCAGTCAGCGTTTTAACCCTTTAGGTGTTTCACACGAATAGCAGCAAAGTGAAGGAGAAAATTCACAATCTTCATTTTTTACACTCACATGTTCTTGTAGACCCAATTTTAGAATTTTTACAAGGGGCAAAAGGACAACATTTTTACTTGTATTTGTAGCCCAATTTCTCTCGAGTAAGGACATACCTCATATGTCTATGTAAAGTGTTCGGCGGGCGCAGTAGAGGGCTCAGAAGGGAAGGAGCGACAAGGGGATTTTGGAGAGTACGTTTTTCTGAAATGGTTTTTGGGGGGCATGTTACCTTTAGGAAGCCCTTATGGTGCCAGAACAGCAAAAAAAAAACACACGGCATACCATTTTGGAAACTAGACCCCTCGGGGAATGTAACATGGGATAAAGTAAACCTTAATACCCCACAGGTGTTTCACGACTTTTGCAAATGTAAAAAAAAAAATATATTTTTTACCTAAAATGCTTGTTTTCCCCAAATTTTTTTATTTTTAAAAAGGGTAATAGCAGAAAATACCCCTAAAAATTTGAAGCCCAATTACTCCCGATTCAGAAAACACCCCATATGGGGGTGAAAAGTGCTCTGCTGGCGCACTACAGGTCTCGGAAGAGAAGGAGTCACATTTGGCTTTTTGAACGCAAATTTTTCTCTGGGGGCATGCCGCATTTAGGAAGCCCCTATGGTGCCAGGACAGCAAAAAAAAACCCACATGGCATACCATTTTGGAAACTAGACCCCTCGGGGAACGTAACAAGGGGTTAAGTGAACCTTTATACCCCACAGGTGTTTCACAACTTTTGCATATGTAAAAAAAAAAAAATTTTTTTTTTACCTAAAATGCTTGTTTTCCCAAAAATTTTACATTTTTAAAAAGGGTAAAAGCAGAAAATACCCCCCAAAATTTGTAACACAATTTCTCCCGAGTACGGCGATACCCCATATGTGACCCTAAACTGTTGCCTTGAAATACGACAGGGCTCCAAAGTGAGAGCGCCATGCGCATTTGAGGCCTAAATTAGGGATTGCATAGGGGTGGACATAGGGGTATTCTACGCCAGTGATTCCCAAACAGGGTGCCTCCAGCTGTTGCAAAACTCCCAGCATGCCTGGACAGTCAACGGCTGTCCGACAATACTGGGAGTTGTTTTGCAACAGCTGGAGGCTCCGTTCTGGAAACAGTGGCGTACCAGACGTTTTTCATTTTTATTGGGGAGGGGAGGGGGGCTGTGTAGGGGTATGTGTATATGTAGTGTTTTTTACTTTTTATTTTATTTTTTGTGGTAGTGTAGTGTAGTGTTTTTAGGGTACAGTCACACGGGCGGGGGTTCACAGTAGTTTCTCGCTGGCAATTTGAGCTGCAGCAGAAAGTTTGCGGCAGCTCAAATTTGCAGCCAGATACTTACTGTAATCCTCCGCCCATGTGAGTGTACCCTGTACGTTCACATTGGGGGGGACATCCAGCTGTTGCATAACTACAACTCCCAGCATGCCCGTTGGCTGCCACCATGCACCGTACATGCTGAGAGTTGCAGTTTTGCAACAACTGTAGGCACACTGGTTATGTATCACTGAGTTTGGGACCTAACTCAGTGTTTCACAACCAGTGTGCCTCCAGCTGTTGCAAAACTACAACTCCCAGCATGTACGGTGCATGGTGTACGGTGACTGCTGAGAGTTGTAGTTTGCAACAGCTGGAGGCACACCGGTCGTGAAACACTGAGTTAGGTAAAAAAAACTGAGTTTCACAACCAGTGTGCCTTCAGCTGTTGCAAAACTACAACTCTCAGCAGTCACAGACAGCCAACGGGCATGCTGGGAGTTGTAGTTATGCAACCAGCAGATGCACCACTACAACTCCCAGCATGCACTTTAGCTGTTTGTGCAAGCTGGGAGTTGTAGTTATACAACAGCTGAAGGTACACTTTTCCATAGAAAAAATGTGCCTCCAGCTGTTGCAAAACCATAAGTCCCAGCATGCCCATAAGGGAATGCTGGGAGTTGTGGTGGTCTGCCTCCTGCTGTTGCATAACTACAGCTCCCAGCATGCCCTTTTTGCATGCTGGGAGCTGTTGCTAAGCAACAGCAGGAGGCTGTCACTCACCTCCAACGATCCAGACGCTGCAGGTCAGTCCCTCGTCGTCTCCGCCGCCGCTGCTCCTGGGGCCCCGATCCCAACAGGGGCGCCGGGGATCGGGGTCCCCAGCACCCGGAGTCCACGTCCCGCACCCGCTCACGTCCTCCAGAAGAGGGGCGGAGCGGGTGCGGGAGTGACACCCGCAGCAGGCGCCCTGATTGGTCGGCCAGTAATCCGGCCGACGAATCAGGGCGATCGTGAGGTGGCACCAGTGCCACCTCACCCCTGCAGGCTCTGGCTGTTCGGGGCCGTCAGAGACGGCCCCGAACAGCCAGTAATTCCGGGTCATCGGGTCACTGGAGACCCGATTGACCCGGAATCGCCGCAAATCGCTGGACTGAATTGTCCAGCGATCTGCGGCGATCGCCGACATGGGGGGGCATAATGACCCCCCTGGGCGATATGCCGGGATGCCTGCTGAACGATTTCAGCAGGCATCCGGCTCCGGTCCCCAACCGGCTAGCGGTGGGGGCCGGAATTCCCACGGGCGTATGGATACGCCCTCGGTCCTTAAGGACTCGGAATGCAGGGCGTATCCATACGCCCTATGTCCTGAAGAGGTTTTTTGCATTTTCGTTTTTGCATTTTCGTTTTTTGCTCCTTGCCTTTAAAAAATCATAACTCTTTCAATTTTGCACCTAAAAATCCATATGATTGCTTATTTTTTGCGCCACCAATTCTACTTTGTAATGACATCAGTCATTTTGCCCAAAAATCTACGGTGAAACGGAAAAAAAAAATGATTGTGCGACAAAATTGAAAAAAACTCTGTTTTGTAACTTTGGGGGGCTTCTGTTTCTACGTAGTAAATTTTTCGGTAAAAATGACACCTTATCTTTATTCTGTAGGTCCATACGATTAAAATGATACCCTACTTATATAGGTTTGATTTTGTCGTACTTCTGGAAAAAATCATAACTACATGCAGGAAAATTAATATGTTTAAAATTGTCATCTTCTGACCCCTATAACTTTTTTATTTTTCTGTGTATGGGGTGGTATGAGGGCTAATTTTTTGCACCGTGATCTGAAGTATAACGGCACCATTTTTGCATTGATAGGACTTATTGATGATATTGACTTAAATTATATAAAAAGGGACCAAAAATGCACTATTTTGGACTTTGGAATTTTTTTGCGCGTACACCATTGACCGAGTGGTTTAATTAACGATATATTTTTATAATTCGGACATTTCCGCACGCGGTGATACCATATATGTTTATTTTTATTTACACTGTGTTTTTTTTTATGGGAAAAGGGGGGTGATTCAAACTTTTAATAGGGGAGGGGTTAAATGATATTCATTCACTTTTTTTTCACTTTTTTTTGCAGTGTTATAGCTCCCATAGGGACCTATAACACTGCACACACTGTTCTTTATCATTGATCACTGATTTCTCATAGGAAATCAGTGATCGATAATTCTGCCGCTTGACTGCTCATGCCTGGATCGGACAACGAAGAGGCAGGTAGGGACCCTCCCGCTGTCCTGTAAGCTGTTCGGGATGCCGCGATTTTGCTGCGGCTATCCCGAACAGCCCACTGAGTTAACCGGCACTTTTTACTTTCGCTTTTAGCCTAAAATAGTGCACTACTTAGATGTAGGTATGTGGTATGCACTTATGAGGGCAGAAAAATGTGCTACTGTATGCTTCAAAAATTATTTGAGTAAAACACCAGCCGGTGATTTCTTTTGGCTGTCCTTTCACAGTATGTAAGCCCTTGACAAATTAACAGGCACAAAATAAAACACCACTTAGATGTTGGTATGTGGTATGAACTTATGAGGGCAGAAAAATGCGCTACTTAAAAAAACATTTTAGTAAAACACCAGCTGGTGAGCCAGTACGCTTAAAAACTCTGTATTTTTGTAAAACACCAGCCGGTAGTTACTTTTGCCTGGACTTTCAAAGTATCTTGGCCCTTGACAGATTAACAGGTACAAAATAGTACACTACTTAGATGTATGTATGTGGTATGCACTTATGAGGGCAGAAAAATACGCTACAGTACGCTTTAAAACTACAGATTTTTGTAAAACACCAGCTGGTGATTACTTTTGCCTGGACTTTCACAGTATCTAGGCCCTTGACAGATTAACAGTTACAAAATAGTACACCACTTAGATGTACGTATGTGGTATGCAGATATGCACTTATGAGGGCAGAAAAATGTGGTACAGTACGTTTAAAAAAAGTTTATTTTAGTAAAACACCAGCCGGTGATTACTTTTGCCTGGACTTTCACAGTATCTAGGCCCTTGGGAATCGAATATTTCATGAAATTCGTAACAAATTTGGGTTTGTTAGCTTCGATTTGCTCATCTCTGATCAACACATTATGAACACAATAATGATAAAGTTGAACTTGATGGACTTGAGTTCCTTTTTCAACCTTATGAACTATGTAATTAATTTCAAAACAGGATTTTGCTTAAAAATTCTGTAGTGTACATGGGCCCTTAGGGGGTTTCCCAGGACATATTGTTCTTTTTTTAATAAAGCTTAAAAAGTAAACAGCAACAAGTTAAACATATTTATTATTTACTTTCTTTTCAATGGACTCAGAAAAATCTGGTTATTTTTAATATGGACCGTGTGAACCATTCTCCCTGCTTCCACAAATATCATGCATCCAGCACATGACCTAGGTCTGTTGATTTCCATCGCTAATACATTCAATGGCCACATTCTTTGATGCACCTTGCTAGTACAGAGTTGGAACCCCTTTTACCTTCAGAATTGCCTTCATTCTTGGTGGCATACTTACAAGGTGCTGGAGATTTTAGTCCATTTGGACATGAAGGCATCATGCAGTTGCAGATCCATGCTGTGTCGCCTGCACCTCCATAATGCAAATCTTCTGTTGCATCTAGAGATCTAGTGACTGTGTAGGCCATTGAAGTACAGTGAACTCATCGTCACAGTGAAGAAACCAGTTTGAGATAAAATGAGCTTTGTGGAATGGTGCATTATCCTGCTACTTCCAGATAGGTACACTGTGGTCATAAAGGGAAAGACATGGTCAGCAACAATACTCAGGTAGGCTGTAATGTATTAGTGATGCTAAATTGATATGAAGGGGCCAAATGTGTGGCAAGAAAATGTCCCCCACGCTAGCCAGATCTGTTAATACAAGGCAGGACGAATCTGTGCTTTCATGTTGTTTATGACAAATTCTTACTGTCCCTTCTGAGTGTCACCGTTTTTAGCTAACAGGATTGGGACTCAGTGTGGTATTCTACTGCTGTAGACCATCTGCTTCAAGGTCTGATGTGTTGCACATTAAGAGATGGTATTATGCATACCTTAGTTGTATCGAGTGGTTAATTAAGTTACTGTTGCCTTTCTGTCATCTCAAACCAATCTGCCCATTCTCCTCTGACATCAACAAGGCATTTACATCCACACAACTGGCTATTTTTCAAACCATTATCTGTAAACCTGAGAGATGGTTGTGTGAAAATCCCAGTAGATCTGCCATTTCTGAAATACTCAGACCAGTCCATCTGGCACCAACAATGATCCCACGTCCAAAGTCACTTAAAGGGATACTCCGGTGGAATTTTTTTAAACTCAACTGGTGCCAAAAAGTTAAGCAGATTTGTAAATTAGTTCTGTTTAAACCTCTTAACCCTTCCAGTACTTGTCAGCTGCTGTATACTACAGAGAAAGTTGTTTAGTTCTGTCCAGTCTGACCACAATGCTCTCTTCTGACACCTCTGTCTGCGTCAGGAACTGTCCAGAGTAGGAGCAAATCCCCATAGAGAACCTCTCCTTCTCTGGACAGTTCCTGACATGGACAGAGGTGTCAGAAGAATACTGTGGTCAGACTGGAAATAACTACACAACTTTATCTGTAGAATTGCATTGAGGAGGCATGTCATGATGTCACAAGGGGTGTGGCCATGAGATCATGACTCCCACAGCCCGAACCCCATGTTCCGAACACTGGGGCAGTAGAGTACCCCTTTAAAGAAGCAAAGCTGTACTGGGTAGGTTATACCAATATAACAAGAACTAGGAGGCATACCGGGCAGGTAAACTTCAAAGCAGAAGATCTGACAAACCTGGAAGTAAGAATGACTAATGAAAAGGTGAGGGCCAGATGTATCTAGTTTAAAAAAAAAGAAATGTTGAAAACAACACAATAGTAAATGACTTATGTTTATTTCATAAGTGCTCAGGTTTTCATTGCATTGTTCGGATTTCTCAACTCCAGGAAAACCCATTTATGCTGACCTATACATTAAATCTAATGTGTATTAGAAATGACTCCTGTCTGTCCTCGACATCAGGAGAAATAAGGATTAGAATGTTGGATTTCAGCATGCTTGAGCCTTTGTTCTCTCAAGAGAGAACCATTTCCTGATGTGCCTATAAGTAGCTTATTTCATCTCCTCATAGAAATAAGCAAGCTTATCTGACAGCTAAATTGGCATTGGTTGAGTAAGTAATGTAAAATCTAAGTATTATTGTTTGCTGATTTGCAAATGATAGTCAAATTAAAATATACAGGAGCTTGGTGCAAGTGAAGTGAAGAATGTGTTAACTGTTAAGGGCTTAAAAATTGTTATTTATTAGTTCATTCAACATTCTTGGACAGGTTTCTAAAAGACAGACTGAATATACTCACACCCATACATTATCTTCAATTGTTTAGAACATGACAAAATTATGGCGCTTAAATCAAAGCTCTGGGCAAATTTATGAAATTGAATAAACACTTCTCAATGTTAGGCACCCACTTGAGCAGTGGCACAAGATAACGTCCTAAATCGTGGAATTATGAAGAGAGAAAATCCCTTAATTGCAACAAGTTCTCAAATGTACAAAAGCACAATCCACCAGAGAAAATTGGCAGTATTCTGCGGAGGAGATTTAACAGCTGGAACGCATCTTTTTCAAATATTTTTTACTGCAATAAACCCAACAATTTGTTCACAGACTGCTGTGATATGGTTATAATTCTACTTTGCTTACATTCCTCTTCTGGATTTTCTTTTTTCTTTCTATCCAAGAGCGAGTATGAGGTTAATTTAAATTTTCATGTTAATTTCTTTAAAAAAAAAAAAAAACACACACATAAAGTAATGATTTTGTTTTCTTCTAGCTTTCTCCAGCAGTAAATTAACCCCAGTAAAAAGAATATCCTGTGTATGTCAATATCTCATGAAAGGTTAGCCTGTGGTACAAAACAAGTAGCATGTACTAATATACATTAATACACATAGCAGTGTGAATTCATTTAATGATCCTCAGTTGTCTCAATATACTAGTGTGGAGCTGGAGAGACTTTGTCTCCAGTGGTGGAACACACAACTAATTATGCAGCCGCCTTTCTGTCAGTGTCAAAATCAGACTTGATCATGGTTTTTCACATCAATGGTCATGAAAGGCTTTTACCATTTTAAGCATGACTGAGTATTTTTCAGATTAAAAAAATTCTAAAAATGATTTGCGTAGTAATCATTGGCACATCTAATTAGAATAATTCAGTCCACAAGTCCTCTTATAGACAAAGTCACTCAATGTTAATATTCGCCAATTGTATACTTGGCCGATATGCCAAAATGAACATTTGTGAGTTACTGCTGTGACCATTAAGTTAATGATGACCTGCTAACAAAATACTCTATTTGTTTGTTAACGCAGAGAAATATTTACACATTATCTTATCCCAAGGAGATGCACCGTAAATGTACAGCGCTGCATAGCATGACTTTGCGCACAGCGCCGTAGATATACGGCTTCGCTCGCTGTCAGCAGCCGCGGACCAGCCGGTAATGGCGGACATCAGCGATCGCGCTGATGTCTGCCATTAACCCCTCAGGTGCCGTGACCAATACAGATCATGGTATCTGCGGCAGTGTGGCTGATCTGATCACCCGCGGTACTGCCATGGAGGTCAGATCAGCCAAGATGGCTGATGGAGGTCCCCTCACCTGCCTCTGTCCGTCTCCAGGGGTCTTCTGCACTGACCTGCCTTCCAGAAGACCAGAGCAGAAGATCGCCGATAATACTGATCAGTGCTATGCCCTATGCATAGCACTGAACAGTATTAGCAATCTAATGATTGCCATAAATAGTACCCTATGGGGACTAAAAAAGTGTAAAATAAATGTAAAAAAATGTGAAAAAGCCCCTCCCCAATAAAGTTTTAAATCACCCCCTTTTCCCCATATTAATACAACAAAGTGATAAATAATAAACATATTTGGTATTGTTGCGTGCGTAAATGTCGGAACTATAAAAATATAATATTAATGAAAAAACTAGTAAAAAGCGATCAAAAAGTCATATATACGCAAACTTGGTACCAAAACAAACTACAGATCATGGTGCAAAAAATTAGTCCTCACACATCCCTGAATACGGAAAAATAAGAAAGTTAGAGGTGGTCAAAATAGGGACATTTTAAACATACTGATTTTGTAAAAAAAATAATGTTTGAGATTTTTTAAAAGCAGTACAATAATAGAAATGTATGTAACCATGGGTATCATTTTAATCATATTGACCCAGAGAATAAAGAAAACATGTATTTTTACCGCAAAGTGTACAGCACGAAAACACCCCCCCCCCCCCCCCCCGGATTTGCAAAATTATGATTTTCGTTAAAATTTCCTTACACAAAAAAATATTTTTGGGGTTTACCATATATTTTAGGGTAAAATGAGTGATGTCATTACAAAGTACAACTGGTCACACACAAAAAAAGCCATTATATGGGTCTGGGAATGGAAATATAAAAGAGTTATGAATTTTAGAAGGTGAGAAGGAAAAAACAAAAACGCTAAAATTAAATTGGCTGTGTCCTTAAAGGGGTTCTCCGGTGCTTACATATCTTTTCCCCTATCCAAAGGATAGGGCATAAGATGCCTGATTGCGGGAGTCCCGCTGCTGGGGACCCCCGTGATCTTGCACGCGGCACCCCGTTTTTAATCAGTCCCCGGAGCGTGTTCGCTCCGGATCTGATTACAGGCGACCACCGAGCCGGTGGCGTGTGACGTCACGCCCCTGCCTCCGCCCCTCAAAGCAAGCCTACGGGGCTTCCGTAGGCTTGCATTGAGGGGCAGAGAGTGACGTCACATGGGGGTGGAGGCGTGACATCACACGCCGGCCCGGTGGTCGCCTGTAATCAGACCCGGAGCGTCCTGCGCCGGCTCCCGCGATATGAAGCGGGATTGCGCCGCGATTCCGCATCATATCGCGTCGTTCCCGGCGCTCATCAACAGCCGGGACCCGCGGCTAATACCACACATCGCCGATCGCGGCGATGTGTGGTATTAACCCTTTAGAAGCGGCGGTCAAAGCTG
This sequence comes from Hyla sarda, assembly GCF_029499605.1. Lineage (NCBI taxonomy): Eukaryota > Metazoa > Chordata > Amphibia > Anura > Hylidae > Hyla > Hyla sarda. The sequence continues at coordinate 172,261,290 of NC_079195.1, forward strand.
ACCGCCGCTTCTAAAGCGAAAGTGAAAGTGACCCGGCTGCTCAGTCGGGCTGTTCGGGACCGCCGCGGTGAAATCGCGGCGTCCCGAACAGCTGGCAGGACACCCGGAGGGCCCTTACTTGCCTCCTCGGTGTCCGAACGGCGAATGACTGCTCCGTGCCTGAGATCCAGGCAGAAGCAGTCAAGCGCCGATAACACTGATCACAGGCGTGTTAATACACGCCTGTGATCAGGATGAGAGATCAGTGTGTGCAGTGTTATAGGTCCCTATGGGACCTATAACACTGAAAAAAAATGTAAAAAAAAAGTGTTAATAAAGGTCATTTAACCCCTTCCCTAATAAAAGTTTGAATCACCCCCCTTTTCCCATAAAAAAAATAAAACAGTGTAAAAAAAAAAAATAATAAACATATGTGGTATCGCCGCGTGCATAAATGTCCGAACTATAAAAATATATCATTAATTAAACCGTACGGTCAATGGCGTACGCGCGAAAAAATTCCAAAGTCAAAAAATGCGCATTTTTGGTCACTTTTTATACCATTAAAAAATGAATAAAAAGTGATCAAAAAGTCCGATCAAAACAAAAATCATGCTGATAAAAACTTCAGACCACGGCGCAAAAAATGAGTCCTCATACCGCCCTGTACGTGGAAAAATAAAAAAAGTTATAGGGGTCAGAAGATGACATTTTTAAACGTATACATTTTCCTGCATGTAGTTATGATTTTTTCCAGAAGTGCGAAAAAATCAAACCTATATAAGTAGGGTATCATTTTAACCGTATGGACCTACAGAATAATGATAAGGTGTCATTTTTACCGAAATATGCACTACGTAGAAACGGAAGCCCCCAAAAGTTACAAAATGGCTTTTTTTCTTCGATTTTGTCGCACAATGATTTTTTTTTCCATTTCGCCGTGCATTTTTGGGTAAAATGACTAATGTCACTGCAAAGTAGAATTGGCGACGCAAAAAATAAGCCATTATATGGATTTTTTGGTGGAAAATTTAAAGGGTTATGATTTTTAAAAGGTAAGGAGGAAAAAACGAAAGTGCAAAAACGGAAAAACCCTGAGTCCTTAAGGGGTTAAGGAGAAAATGGTCTGAGTCCTTAATGGGTTAAAAAAAAACATACAGTTATTACAATATTATCAATCTTAATTTTACATGGAATTTAACATTTTTAAATAAAATTCTGTTGAACATTCTAACATTTTACCATATCTAGATTTTCAGAATGGCCAAATCAATCATTATTTTTAAAGGGGTTATACAGGAAAAAACTTTTTTTTATATATCAACTGGCTCTAGAAAGTTAAACAGATTTGTAAATCACTCCTAATAAAAAATCTTAATCCTTTCAGTACTTATGAGCTTCTGAAGTTAAGGTTGTTCTTTTCTGTCTAAGTGCTCTCTGATGACACGTGTCTTGGGAACCGCCCAGTTTAGAAGCAAATCCCCATAGCAAACCTCTTCTAAAGTGGGCAGTTCCTGAGACACGTGTCATCAGGGAGCACTTAGACAGAAAATAACAACCTTAACGTTAGAAGCTCAGAAGTACTGAAAGGATTAAGATTTTTTAATAGAAGTAATTTACAAATATGTTTAACTTTCTGGAGCCAGTTGATAGATATAAAAAAATTTTTTTTCCTGGATAACCCCTTTAATGTTAAACAGATTTTGTGTGGAAGGGTGTCATGAAAGTTTTTCTAAAAATTAAGTATACAATAACTAAAATGTGTTCTATAGACTTGAAAGCTAACAGAAGCTTTTGATATTACTTTGTTTAGATACATAATAATTATTATAATATTTCTAAATAGACATGGACCACACATCTTTTTTTACAGTGATCAGTTGTGCTATGCCAAAGCAATGAACATTAGTACATATTGGGATCATACTGTATAAGTCCATGTGCCTAAGTAAGTGGGTCCCTAGTCTATGTGGTTCAGTACTGCATGTTAACCACCACCTCAATCATAACATAGCACCTGCAAGGGGAGGAAATACAAGAAGACCAACAGAACCTCTTTTGCCAGGCTAATGCTATGCCGCTTTGTGGACAGTGGACAGTCTGAAGAACCTCACCATTACTATTTTAAACAGTAATAACTTATACAAACTATGGTTGATTTTACTGAAAGAACAACCTTGTTAAAGGAGAACTCCAGATTATAAAAATTGTCCTCCATACTGCCGGCAGAAAAAAAAATAAAGATGTACATACCTTCCTTCGCTCCCCCGGGACCTCGAGTCGAGTCGCCGGTCGAGTCGGGACTTCACTGCGGCCGGTGATTGGCTGAGCGCACAATGACTCGCCGAACAACGGCAAACAGGAAGAGGATCGCGGCGGAGACCAGAGCCGGTTACCGAAGGCCCCGGGGGAGCAAAGGAAGGTATGTAAATCTTTATTTTTCTACTGTCGGCAGTATGGAGGACAATTTTTATATTCTGGAGTACTCTTTTAAGGGGGTACTCTGCCCCTATAATCTTATCCCCTATCCCCCTCACGATCTTCCTGCTGCACCCGGCATTCGTTTAGAGCATAGGGTGCAGCGGTGGAGGCTCATGACAACACGGCCACACTCGTGACATTACGGCCATGCCCCCTCAATGCAAGTCTGTGGGAGGGGGCGTGGCGACCATCATGCCCCCTCCCTGCATTGAGGGGGCATGGTCATGACGTCGCAAGTAGGACGTGACCATGACATCATGAGCCTCCGCCCCACATCGCCAGTCATCCGGCACGGAGCGAAGTTCGCACTGTGGACTGGATGTCTGGGGTGCCGCAGCCGAGATCATGGGGGTCCCCAGCGGCGGGACTCCCAAGATCAGACATCTCATCCCCCTGTCCTTTGGATAGGGGATAAGATGTCTGGGGGCGGAGTACCACCTTTAAGGAGCATTAAGTAAAGAGAAGAATAAATTTAATGTTGTACTTAATGCATGCAGGCATGCCCTGCATATTCAGCATATGTCAACCAGAACCTATATGTTCTTCTCCCCTACCCCCATGTCTCCTAACCACTTCTCTTATTTTAGTCCCCCCCCCCAGGAAACATTCACCCTTACCCCAATGTTCAAAACAGGACCTCCTCTAACTTGGAGTTACCTCTTCATGCAGGTACAGCATGGCCCCTCTGTTCAGCATATTCTCAACTGCTGCATATCATTTTCTGCATTCTTCTCTACTTGCGTGTACACAATGGCTGTTGACTGCTATTCTGTTGAAGTACTAGTGGAACAAATAGTGCTAGGGCCCTCTGCATTTGTCAGGGTCAGGGATGATTGACAGCAGTCTCTAGCACTGAGTAGAGGAAGCATCCTGAGGTCTAAGGATTTTTTGTACCCTTGCTTAAATTTTTCTTTAAGGCATACATTTATATATTTTGTGTGATGACAAGGAACATATTAGGAGCACATATTTTTCTTTTGCTTTGGGAATTGTACCTCTTGTACCTTATACTAAATGAAGCAATAGGTTTGACTGTGTCTGTCTTTAGTCATCATTCTAATGCATCATGAGAGGGTCTGAGGGGAAATGTGGAGCTGCAGTGTACTACTGCATGAAGTGATAACACAAATCGTATGGGTAAATCTGTAAAACCAAGTATTTTCATCATCTGGAAATAGTTTTCAGTGCAGTCTGTTATCAGAGATCTTGCTCAGTGAGATTGGTGCTAACTTGATAATTAGATTGTTTTCATACTGAAATAGCATACTGCCTGAGAAAACCCTTCTATTGTAAGGTATAGTAGTGCTAATTTGTAAATAACCTTCTTGGGTTCCTGTCGGCACCAAAATGGTTAATATTGTCTACTCCTTGGCCTCATTAGTAATGCTTGTTTAGTGCATGTTAACTATCAAGAGATGTTGATAGCTAAATGTCATGCTTGTAATTTTGGCTTTTAGAAGAAACAGGCCCGTTGCAATCAAAACTGATTAATAATGTTATTTATCTTAGAGAAGAGCTGTCACAGGACTGGTAAAAATGACAAATGGTTATGTGTTTGGAATGAAAGTACACAGGACTCTCGCCAAGCTTGAGAAATGAAGCAGACTTGTGCATTGCAGTCCTGGCTAAACCCGTGACACACGCATCACCATAATAGCGATAAGATGGGAAATTTGCATCATTTCCAGAGGACAGGGAAGAGATTAAGTTACAAATAATATTTCTTTCCATCAGGACAAGGTTCTGACAGCATTGGCTGCTGACAGGAGGCAGAGAAACTGACAAAAAGAAGTGACAGGTTCCCCGCAGAAATGACGGCGTATCAACAAAATCGAATTGCAGGAATGAATTCCACACAAGTTCCTCAGCCAAGGAATATTCCAAATCTAAACAGACAGTTGTTTATTTTCAGGCTGTATCCTGTCTTTCACTCCCTGGTGACTTACATTTTTGCCCATAATGTATCATTTTTAAAAGTATGATATCTATGGGAGGACGTATGGTTCCTATTACTGCTAATTATACCATGCAAGTTCAGTATGAAACAACGGAGGACTATAGAAAGATCTAAAAATCATTTCAGGTGAAGAGACAGAAATGTAAGATTGGATTTAAGTTTTTATTTTTACCATGCTGTGACACCTGGTAATGCTGTAGTGTATGTCCATGTCATGGGTTCTTGGCTATCTTGAGAATATGTATATGTTATGTCTTTATACCATAGATCCTAAATAGGTACCTAGAGACAACATATACCGTATTTTTCGCCGTATAAGACACACTTTTTCTTCCCCAAAACTGGGGGGGGGGGAAAGTTGGTGCGTCTTATATGGCGAATACACATTAAAACCCTGTCCTATCGCGGCGGTCCCTGCAGCCATCAACGACCGGGACCCGCGGCTAATACAGGACATCACTGATCGTGGTGATGGCCTGTATTAACCCTTCAGACGCGGCGATCAAAGCTGACCGCCGCGTCTGAAGCGAAAGTGACACTAACCTGGCAATACGGTAATACTGATTTCTGCTTTTCCCTGGTGCTGCTGGTGCAGAGGAAATGACCAGCTCATTGTAACTACTTACTCCCCAGTTTAAAGGGCTAGGTATGAAATGATCACCTGACTAGTTCTCATATTAAAGTCCCTTACTTAAGAGATTAGCACTTCATTAATTTACATACTGGTGCACAAAAAAACAGGCTGAAATAAAAAATTATTTTAATGTAGATTTTATTACAATAAAATAAAATAAAATATCTTGTTAAAAAAAAATTAATAGCTGAAAAGAGTAAATATGGTTTATTTCCCTATGGTATGAAATCCATTTTGAATCCAGGCTGTAATGCAATAAAACAGGAAAAACACCAAGGTGGGGAATATTTTTGCAAGGCAACAAGATTTCAGTCACTCATCAGTCCTTGCCCCCAGTAAGGTGCTTGTTATTTCGTATCACACACACACACATATATATATATATATATATATATATATATATATATATATATATACACGCACACTGGCTTGTTCAATATAAAGACAGTCAACCTAAAAAAAAATGTATTGGGCTATAGAAGGAAACTCTGTGATTCTCATTAACAAAACTTAGATCGCTATTATAGTGGCTGTACAATGTGGCTGTATTAAAGGGTACCTCTCATCAAAAAAAAACTTTTGATATATTATAGATTAATGTATGCAGAATAACTTTACAATTGCATGTTATTAAAAAATATGCTTCTTTCTATTTAATTTTCCACTTTGAAGAAATTAACACTAGGGGTCTCCCTACCAGTCCTGGCAGCAAGCATTTCAGACTCATGCTGGAGTCCTAAACACTACGAGCTGCCAGTCTGCTTTGTTCACAAAGGAGAACACTCAGAGCTGCCAGCCTGCTTTGTTCACAGCCTGTTTGGGCTGAACAAAGCAGGCTGGCAGCTCTGAGTGTTTAGGACTCCAGCATGAGTCAGAAATGCTTGCTTACAGGACTGATCGGGAAAAATACAATAGAAAGAAGCATATTTTTCATTAACATGCTATTGGAAAGTTATTCCACATTCATTAATCTAAAATATATCAAAAGTTTATTTGATGAGAGGTACCCTTTAAGGACGACTAACCCTTATACGTCCCCATATACACAAATTAAAATAGTGTGACATTCCATCTCGGGGATTAGCTCTGGGAACGTCCTGGTCACTTGTCATGGGACACGTTTCCTCGCAATAACTCGCCAGACAACCGTTCTGCATACAAGTCTGGCATCTCGCCAGCTTTATTTACACAGGTTGCAGGTAAAACAAAGCATAACTCAGGAACAAACCAAAGTCCTAGACCATCTGGTCACTGACTACACATGTAAGCATGCCCTGACTACTAACTGGTGAGCTACCCTCAGCCAGCATAAAACATGTGCCCCTGCAACCTGTTTTACTCACAGTTCACACTGTCACTTGGGGCCACTCACATATTCCAGCTGTGTGCTTCCTCGACAGGGCCCGAGTGTCTCCCCCTACAGCGACATGCTGTTTCCCAGGGAGAGCCCCAACTATTCTGTTTCCTTTCCTTTTAAACACACTTCCCCTTCCTGATACCTCATTAATCAGGCCACAGGTGGATTCTCCAGAGTTAGCAAGGGAAATACACCCTTTCCTTCCCACACTGCCCAATAGTTATAAGGGTTAGAATAAATCAATTTTAAGCATATTTATTTTGTCAAAACAGTTTTACCCCTTCCTTCCCCAGGACAGGGTCCTATCTGCGGGTACATTCCTGCGAATGGACGTATGCACACGTCCAAGTTTTTTCCTTTGATCGCGGGGTCTCGATGGTTGCCATGGCTGGAGAAAGACAGATAATGGCTTCCTGTCTGGTACAGAAGCCTGTGAGGTCGAACCATAGGCTGGGTCTTACAGGTGAACTGTCAGTGTATACTGACATTTCTACTATACTGCAGTACAGATGTATTGCAGTATAGTATAGCAACAAGTTGTCAGTTGTAAAAGTGTAAAAAATAAAATTTTAAGTTTAAAAAAAAAAAAAAATGCCCTTTTCCCAATGAAGCCCTATATTATCCTAAATTTTAAAAACAAACAAACCTATACATAATAGGCATCGCCATGTTTGTACCGACTTGTACTGTAAGACGATAATGTTAATTATCACACGCATTAAACACACACAAAAAAAATTGCTCATTTTGATAATCTTGCCTCCAAAAAAGTGGAATAAAAGTGATCAAAAGCATGCATCGCTAAAATGTTACCATCTCCAAAAATGTATGGTTCCTCACACAAAAAATAAGCCCTTTCACAGTACGGTCAGATGAAAAATATAGAAGCAACACAAAAATGGTTAAAAAGGTTTTTGTTGTGAAAATGAAAAGAAAAAAAAACACAAAAAGCTATATCAATTGGGTATCCCATAATCGAACTGATCCACAGAAAGAAGATAATGCAATTTTTACTAACACTTTGGGAGGCACAGGTCAGTTTTGAATAATGAGGCTTGGTCATTAAAGGAGAACTCTGGTTTTTAAATGCTTATTCCCTATCCACAGCATAGAGGTTAAGTGTTTGAACACAGGGGTCTGACTGCTGGGAAACTCCGCCTCCATGCACTGTCCATATGTGAGCTAGAGATGCATGAGCGCTTTGTGCAGGAGGAGAACCTGGGCACCGGGGAGGAAATCGCAGAGGGGACCAGCTGTCAAACCCCCTGCGATCAAACACTTATCCCTTATTCTGTGGATAGGGGACAAAATGTTAAGAAGTATTGCAGTTCATCTGTAAGATCAACACTGGCTGCATTTTTAACCTCTTAAGGATGCAGGGTGTACCTGTACGCCCTGCACCCACTCCCGTGCTATAACGCTGGGTCACGCGGTGACCCCGCGTCATAGCAGGTCGGGCCCGGCACCTAGCAATGGTCGGGACCCGTGGTGAATACCGGACATCACCGATCACGGTGATGCCGGTATTAACCCTTTAGAAGCGGCTATCAAAGTTGATTGTCGCGTCTAAAATAAAAAATGCTTCCCGGTAGCTCAGTCGGGCTGATTGGGACCGCAGTGTCATGATCAGCTGTGCAGACTCGAGGAGGATCCCTACGTTCCTCCTCAGCGTCCGATCGTCGTTTGATTGCTCCATGCTTGAGATCCAGGCAGGAGAAATTGACTGCCGATAACACTGATCAATGCAATGCTATGGCATAGCATTGATCAGTGTATGCAATCAACGTATTGCATGTTATAGTCCCCTTTGGGGGCTATAACAGAGTAAAAAAAAGTAATACATGTGATTTAACCCATTCCCTAATAAAAGTTTGAATCACCCCCCTTTTCCAATAAAAAAATGTAAATAAAAGTAAATATAAACATATGTGGTATTGCCGCATGCATAAATGTCCGAACTATAAAAATATATTGTTAATTACACCGCACGGTCAATGGCGTGCACATAAAAAAAAATTCCAAAGTCCAAAATAGCCTATTTTTGGTAACTTTTTATACCATAAAAAATGAATAAAAGGCAATCAAAAAGTCCCATCAACACAAAAATGGTACTGGTAAAAAATGACCCCTCAGACCGACCTGTATGCGGAAAAGAGGACATTTTTAATTTATATATATTTTCGTGCATGTAGTTATGATTTTTACCAGAAGTAAAACAAAATCAAACCTAAATAAGTAGGTTATCATTTTAATTATATGAATCTACAGAATAAAGATAAGGTGTCATTTTACAGAAAAATGCACTGCCTAGAAACAGAAGCCCCCAAAAGTTACAAAATGGCGTTTATTTTTTTCCGTACAAATATAATATAATAATTTTTTTCTTTCGCCGTAGATTTTTTGGTAAATTGACTAATGTCACTACAAAGTATAATTGGTGGTGCAAAAAATAAGACATCATATGGGTCTGTAGGTGTAAACTTACAAGTGTTAGGATTTTTAGGTAAGGATGAAAAAAACGAAAGTGGAAAAACGCTCAGTCCTTAAGAGGTTAAAGGGTTAAAAAAAACAATAATAGAAAAGTATGTAAACATGAGTATCGTTTTAATAGTATTGACCCATGTAAAAATGAAACCCCAACATTTTTTTCATTTTACATTTTTTGTGGGACAATTGGTCCCACAAAAAACAAACTCAATATGGCTCTGTGGATGGAAAAATAAAAGATTTATGGAGGAAAAACAAAAACACAGAACTGAAAATTGTCCTCAAGGCCAAAATGGGCTGTGTCCTTAAAGGGGTATTCCAGGCAAAACCTTTTTTTTATATATATCAACTGGCTCCGGAAAGTTAAACAGATTTGTAAATTACTTCTATTAAAAAATCTTAATCCTTCCAATAGTTATTAGCTTCTGAAGTTTTCTATCTAACTGCTCAATGATGATGTCACGTCCGTCATCAGAGAGCAGTTAGACAGAAAACAACAACTCAACTTCAGAAGCTAATAACTATTGGAAGGATTAAGATTTTTTAATAGAAGTAATTTACAAATCTGTTTAACTTTCCGGAGCCAGTTGATATATAAAACAAAGTTTTGGCCTGGAATACCCCTTTGAGGGAATATGCGTATCTCTGCTCTTTCTCTGCTCCCACATTGAATTATTTCTACAGATTAAGATAACACATACTGTAAGAAACATGTGAGGTCCCTAAAAGGAAAGGTGTTTTTATAGTCACTTAACACTTTATTTATAGTTATGAGATAAGAAGAAACTTGATAATACACTGCTCAAAAAAATTAAGGGAACACTTAAATAACACAATGTAACTCCAAGTCAGTCACACTTCTATGAAATCCCACTGTCCAATCAGGAAGCACCACTGATTGACAATCAATTTCACATGCTGTTGTGCAAATGAAACAGACAACAGGTGGAAATTATAGGCAATTAGCAAGACACCCCCAATAAAGGAATGGTTCTGCAGGTGGTGACCACAGACCACTTCTCAGTTCCTATGCTTCCTGGCTGATGTTTTGGTCACTTTTCAATGCTGGCGGTGCTTTCACTCTAGTGGTAGCATGAGATGGAGTCTGCAACTCACACAAGTGGCTCAGGTAGTGCAGCTCATCCAGGATGGCACATCAATGCGAGCTGTGGCAAGAAGGTTTGCTGTGTCCGTCAGCGTAGTGTCCAGAGCATGGAGGCACAGGAACCAGGCCAGTACATCTGGAGACATGGATGAGGCCATAGGAGGGCAAGAACCCAGAAACAGGACCGCTACCTCCGCCTTTGTGCAAGGAGGAGCACTGCCAAAATTACCCCCGGCAGGCCACAAATGTGAATGTGTCCACTCAAACGGTCAGAAACAGACTCCATGAGGGTGATAGGAGGGCCCGACGTCCACAGGTGCGGGTTGTACTTACAGCTCAACACCATGCAGGAGGTTTGATATTTGGAAGTAGGACACCAAGATTGGCAAATTCGCCCTGTGATCTTCACAGATGAAAGCAAGTTCCCACTGAGCGCATGTGACAAACGTGACAGAGTCTGGAGATGCCGTGGAGAACGTTCTGCTGCCTGCAAAATCCTCCAGCATGACCAATTTGGGGTTGGGTCAGTAATGGTGTGGGGTGGCACCTCTTTGGGGGGTCACACAGCCCTCCATGTGCTTGCCAGAGGTAGCCTGACTGCCATTAGGTTCCGAGATGAGATCCTCAGACTCCTTGTGAGACCAAATGCTGGTGTGGTTGGCCCTGGGTTCCTCCTAATGCAAGACAATGCTAGACCTCATGTGGCTGGAGTGTGTCAGCAGTTCCTACTGGAGGAAGGCATTGATGCTATGGACTGACCTGCCCGTTCCCCAGACCTTATTCTGATTGAGCACATCTGGGACATCAAGTCTCGCTCCATCCATCAACGCCACGTTGCACCACAGACTGTCCAGGAGTTGGCGGATGCTTTAGTCCATGTCTGGGAGGACATCCCTCAGGACATCTGCTACCTCATTGCCCAGGCGTTATAGGGAGGTCATACGGGCACATGGAGGCCACACACTACTGAGCCTCATTTTGGCTTGTTTTAAGGACATTACATTACAGTTAGATCAGCCTTTAGTGTGGTTTTCCACTTTGATTTTGAGTGCGACTCCATATCCAGACCTCCATGGGTTGATCATTTTGATTTCCATTGATAATTTTTGTGTGATTTTGTTGTCAGCACATTCAACTATGTAAAGATGAAAGTATTTAATACGATTAGTTCATTCATTCAGATCTAGGGTGTGTTATCTTAGTGTTCCCTTAATTTTTTGAGCAGTGTATTTGAGTTATTCTATTTATTATGTGGACATCTACAGCAGAGGAGAAACCATGACTTATTACAGAAAGTAGCCCATGTTACCTCCAAACCTAATTCTGCTGTTTCATGGGGCTGTGAAAAGAAATATTTGTCCCTCAACCATGCAGAATCAATGGCATAGTGCAGCTGTTGCAAATTAGATTGCTTCATTGAAACACTAAGCCCACCCTATATTAAATTCCACTAAAAGCCCAATGGGTTTGAGATGTATGTGCAAGTCATGCAATAAAAAAATGATTTTAAGATTGAATAATGTACCTGAATGAATAGTGTAAGACTATATACTGTACTTGATGGACTTATGTTTTTAAGCTTATTATTATTTTGCTGTTATTATAATTGGCTCTAGGCAACCATGTTTTGCCATACTTTTGCCCATATATGTTTGGAAAACATTTTAAAAAATGTATTTGGATGTACTGTAAACACAGTTTGCACCATTGTCATTTGCTTTAAATTAATGTACCCTACAATGCTGATAGATGTAACCCATTTTTTATACATGACTTGATGTATATATTTCATTGCCCTGAAAGTTATTACATTCAGTAGTGAATAGTGCTCGCCAATGATCGTAAAGCCTATACAGAATGAATGTAACAGAGGCTGCACATGTGCTGCCCATTCCGTTTAATTGGGCCTGCATTTTAACTTTGTTCTTAGGATCAGTGGAGCAACGATCCCCAAGTTATCCCCTATGCACAGGATAACTTACTCAGCTGGGAAAATCCCCTCAACAGGCTACTCAGGGAAAAATGTTTGCATATCAAGTGGTGCTAGAAAGTTTTAAAGTTTACAGTTTTGTAAATTACTTCTATTTTAAAATCTGGAGGAAGTTGTGTAGTTCTTCCCTGTTTGTCACCTCTGTCTGTCTCAGGAATTGTCCAGAGCAGGAGAGGTTTGCTATGGGGATTTGCCCCTGCCCTGGACAGTTCCTGTCAGAGGTGGCAGCAGAGAGCACTGTGGTCTGACTGGAAAGAATACACAATTTTCTTCCAGTCATACTGGAAGCACTGCTTGTTTTTTTGTTTTATAGAACTAATTTTGAAATCTGTATAACTTTTGGGCCCCAGTTGATTTGCAAACATTTTGTTTTCTCTGGAGTAACCCTTGAATTAATCAGTAACAAGATGCTTGTATCTTGCCAACAAGATGCTTGTAAACTATTTATAATATTGGTTAGATGCATTCTATGTGCAGACAAACTTTAATGGTAAGTTTACACAATTTGAGGCTATGTTGATGCAGTACAAAAATATGGCTGTAAAGTTCTGTCTTAAAAAACGACAGTAATATAGCAAAATAACTACAGGAATAACACAATCCAACTGTAGAAAAGCCGTAAAATATGTGAGGAAAAAACTACAGCAATTTTTGCAACCTTGTTTTTTTTTTTTTTTTTTTTTTTTATTCATTTTTTTTTAGAAAAATTAATGTATTTTTTTACTGCTACAAATCTGACCAAAAATACACTGTGTGCATTTATCCCAATAATGCGTATGATTCAGCTAAGTATGCTTTCACTTACGATTGCCTCCGCGCATTAGCACTGGTGGCTACCAATTTATATTGTTTAAACATCACAGTCACAGATCTGTATGTATATAATGCAATCTTATCAGCTGTTAAAAAAAAATCAACCATCTAACTGTGGCCCACTGGTTTATCATGTGACTATGAAAACAATTTCCTCTTGAATTTATTGCTTCTCTGCCTTTTGGCTACGATCAAGACATGTGTATTATCTGTTCTTATCAGTTTAATATCTGATATGTACCCAATCTGGGGACTATATAATAAATGGATTTTTGAGAATGGGGGCCGATTTTGAATCTTGCTTCCTTCACCCTATGCATTGACTTAATATGGCAGTATCGTCGGGTATAGTGCAAAAAAACCACATGAACATCATTTAATGTTTTAGACCATCAGCTAATAGTCTTGAGAAATGTTCAAATCACATGCATTATCTAATTGTGTAAAGGTACCATAACTAATTCTTGATATTAAACTAGTTACTTAACCTTTTTCTATTTTCTTTTGTTTGATATATGGTTGTCAGTGTACCACCTTACTCTTAGGCAGGCAATAAAAAACATGCTTCTTTAAAACCACTATCAAATAATGTGTATAACATTGATTATTTTATTACAATAACATGTGCTAAAGGGTGGAATATAAGAGACCAACTGCATAGACTGTTCTTGAAGATGATTGAAGTGTTTGAAGCAGGTAAAATGTGCAATTGTACGGATCTTAGCGAAGGGCCAAATGAAAATGGCTAGATGAGTTGGTCAGCGCATTTCAAGATGGCTGACCTTGTGGATGTTCCTGGTATAAAGTGTTTAGTACCTACCAAAAGTTGTTATAGGAAGAAATACCTGTAAGTTGATGACAGGGTTATTGCTGCCAACGTGTCCTGTGTGCATTTAGGGGAGAAAAGCCTCGTCAGAAGAGATGCTGTACCATAAATTGCTGAACTGTGATACATATGTGTCAGAGCAGACAGTGCTTCCCAGCTTGCTGTGTATGGGGCTGTGTAGCCACACACTAGTCAGGGTGCTCATGCTTAACACTATTTATTGCTGACCGCACCTACAATGGGCACATGGGCATCATAACTGAGCAATGGAGCTAGAAACAACATGGCCTGGTCTGATACATTTTTTTTTGTATATAATTTTGATAGCAGCATGCATATGTGTCACTTATCTGGAAAAAGATGGCTCCAGAATGCACAAAGAGAAGAAGGTAAACAGGTGCATACATGAACCCAAAGAAGACAACATAGTCTCTCGGACGGGACTCGGTACGTACATGCACATCCTGGTGTGCCAAGTACTAGGCAGCCAGGGCGAACGGGAATGCTCTGCATTCTCTAGTATTTAACATATTGTTTTTTTTTCATGTCTGGTGTGATTTTTAAAGGATATATATCATGCAGAAAAGCGTATCCCCTATTCTAAGGCTAGGGAATAAGTTCTAGATCATGGGGGGGGGGGGGGGTCCGACCGCTGAGACCACCTTGATCTCCTTCACGGGACCCCATGTACATATAACTTTTGTAGGCACTTCCAGTGTGCAACACTGCCTATACCAAATAAAAGTGTTGCTACAAATTGAAGTAAAAAAAGGCCTGGCTTGAACATTATGGAGAAAGGGCTCAACAGCAGAATACCACCCCTTTGCTGCCCCAACCCATTGTATGTGTGATTCCTGCACAGTAGCTGTCCATACATATTGACATAGCCATTAAACTTCAACTTCATAATTGTGCTGATGGCACTATGCAACATGATGTTTTAGGTTACAGCAAAAGAGAGAAAAAAAATGCGCACTTTGTGAGGCCCGTAATGCAATAATTGACAGGAGAAATGGAAGATTTTTTTCTCACCAGAAGTAGTTTTGCTCAGGCATATGTAGAGATATAGGGGTCAGCAGCCTTGTAGACTATATGTGTTTCATGTTCACGCTATCGAAATCCAACAAGCAGAGTGTGAGCCAATAAGCCTGATGAAGATTCCAGTTTGGAATTGAAACACATCACATTTGTCTTTAATAGAATAGATTTTCCCAGAATGCCCAATGGAGTGCTAATAGCCTTTGAAGCTCCACACACCAGTAATGGTGAACTCTCACCAGCTAAGCCAGAACACCCTGCAGATGGGTACTCTTTTCTTCAGGAGATATTTACAGCCTGGCATTAAATCCCAATCAGTTTCCAAAACTTTGTAGATGGAGTGAACAACTGATGTTTAGGGAAAACTACCTGAAAAGGTGGTGTGATTGAGTTTCTTTGCACATTCCATCTCCTTGGAATGCCCAGTGGAGTGCAAATGGCCTTTGAAGCTTCACACACCAGTGATAGTGATATCCTCAAGGAGAACTCTTATCTCCTTTACCTAGGTGACAGGCCTCTCCTCAGCCAAGCCAGAACACCCTGCTCTGTACTGACTAGGCGCAACAAACCCAGAAACAGTGCTGTCTACAGATGGGTACTCTATCCTTCTGGAGGGATCTCTGGCTTTTCATTAAATCCCAATCAGTTTTGAAAACTCTGTAGTTGGAGAGAAAACCTGAAGTTTAGGGAAAACTACCTGAAAAGGTGGTGTGATTTAGCTGCTTTGTGTATGTCCTCTTCCCATTAAATAGTTTTATATATGGAACTTTGACCAAGCTGGTCTATCGGAAGAAGTGCCATAGGAAGGTCTTTTGTTATGCAGGTTATCGGCCTGTATTACACTTTTTTCATGGTGTTTTTGATGACCATTTTATTTTAGGTGTTACAGTAGTAAGGTTTATTGTCTTGAACACAGTAAGTTATAGAAGGTCTTATACAGAATCTGCTCTACCTTAGATTTGTCTTTGGAAATCGGTTATTCGTTTTACCCGATTAATTATTTCAAAATCTAAATAGTAATAAATGGATAATAAATCATGTTAACGTCTATGTATCATTGATGCTTGTCGTCAATATTTTTATACTTAAACATCCTGTGTTTCCACCATATTCTTAGAAGAGAATGTCACACCTGCCACTAGAGCATTTTTATCTAGAGAGGTAGTTGCAGTAAGAGAAGATCTATTTAGTTTTCCTGTCAGCTCTGGCAGATAATGTTTTGACCCCGTGTGGTTAAATAGATTGTGTGTGCTCAGTACTAGAGAGAAAAAAAAGTTCATATCCCCAGGTTTTGCAAATCTTGTATGAAAAGAATCCAGAGTGCACCTGTTTAAACCTTGTCGGGGAATTGTTTGAAGGGTAAACAGTGCTTTATAAAATGCATTATGAAGCTGACTTGTTCGGCATGGCAGTACATTCACAGCAGTCTTTAATTATGTCCAAGCTGTCAAACTGGAAAGTCATATTTCTTTGTTACAGATCTGATCTGAAGTCTGAGGGCTTTGAAAGCTGTAAAGATGAAAGACCAGAAAGCTATTCAAACACTTCATTCAAATATGCTGTAAGAGAAAGGGAAGACGTCACTCTTGGACTATAGCATTGAGGCAGCTGATAACCCAAATGCACTTTCTAGTTTTGATTAAAAGCCTGCCGTTCAATCACAGATTACCCTTTGTAATTGATAGGGATTTTTGACAGTCTTGGGTGCTACTCCAGCCTGACATGAAATAGCTGTGAACAAACACATCTGCAGATCATGTTCTTGTTTGTGTTATTGGGGGGAAAAAAAGCTAAAAATTTACTATTTAAATTGAAATGTATTCTGTAGTTTGTTGGAAGGAGTTTGTCAATATGTATTACAACACTTTTTTGGGGCATTATTAATTATCAATATGGTGGCCCAGTTTATAGCACAATTGCCTTATAGTGTTTGTGTCCTTAGATTCATTATCTGATCAAGGACAACAACTGCATGGAGTCATTTGGGGGAGATTTCTCAAAACTTGTAGAAAGGAAAAGTTTCCCATAGCAACCAATCAGATCGCTTCTTTCATTTTGAAGAGGCCTTGTTAAAAATGAAAGAAGCAAGCTGATTGGTTGCTATGGGCAACTGTTCGACTTTCCTCTGCACAGGTTTTGATAAATCTCCCCCTTTATGTTTTGATGGGTGTACCCCAGATGCTCCGGCTTCATCCCACACTCTACTATTGTATATAAATACAATAGGTTAATTTGCGAGCCCCGTTGGGACAGGGACCAATGTTAGGGTAACAAGCTCTGTACAGTGCTTTAATAATGTAAATGAAAGGTAAAAGTATACTACTATTATGTGTCTACAGCTTTTATGCAGACCCATGCATCTTCATGGTAACAGACCACAATGTGTAGGCTGATCCTGCAGTTTTACTACCCTTTCTATGTCCCTATATTTAAATTGTGTTATCTGGGGTGAAGGAAATGTTTTACCTTTTCTTGTTCCCCGGCACATAACTTTCACCCTGATCTCATCTCGGAAGTACACCTTCTGGGAGGAGAGGTGCAAACCATATTGTGATCATTGCATGTGGTCAAAACCACACCCACATGAAATGTCCAGTAGCTGCACAAAGTTGCTGCAGCATTGGCAATGTTATGTGGCTACTGACCATCACATGTGGTCATGGACCCTAACACAATGATCACAATATGGAACCCGCCCCCTCCCGTATTTAAGGGTATACTTTCTAGACAAGATTATGGAGAAAAGGGAATGCCGGGGAGCGAGAAAAGGTAACACATTTTGTGCCCTCTTAAAAATACCATACCATTTGGATTGTCTTCTTTTCACAGATACAATTTTAGTCTGTAATATATTATATAAAAAAAAAATCACCGAATGTCAATTTCTACTAGTGTACAAAAGAGGGGGTCACCGAAGAAAACACTAATATAGAACTTTTAATTCATAACTTTTCAATTGGGGACAAAAATTACCCCAAAACCATCAAAAATAAACAACAAAAAACACACACTATGTCAAATATATATATATATATATATATATATATATATATATATATATGAAGTGACAAATAGGGACTTGATGAAGGCCCAAGTCAATTCATACAAAAAATCTGATAAACATCTTTATTCGTTATAATCCCTATCAACAGCCACAATCAGTCTAATGATGTAATGGATATACACAACTACTAGATAAAGGAGGGGGTATAGGTGGGGGTAGAATGGGGGAGGACCTAGGGAGGTAATAGGCCAGAGATGGTAGTAGGCTGCTACCTTTCACTTGCCCTAATATGCCCTATTCTATACCTAACCCTAGGTGGAGTTAACGCCCTGATAAGGGCGGCCGCGCTCCGGAACCTAGTCTAGTCTGTCAGCTAGTTGCCCTGATGTACGACAATTAGGAAAAACACTGACTGTCTCACTGGGGAACCCTGTATAACTAAATGCACAGGGATGGATACCACTATCTTCAGATAATACAGATATGATATGTGTGAAAAGAAGAAATAGACTGGTTCTATCAGATCGAGGTTTAGCTCAATGTTATATTGATAATACTGCTCTCTGAAACATCATTTGTCTATGTCTCTTATATATATACAGCTGTATACCTATGTTTTGATGTGACCTCCACAGTCCATGTAGCCACACACATAAAACAAAGTCAAAGCAAAATACGTAACCAATATACTTGTTGTACTGTATATCCAGTGGTTCACAGGGCATGATAGATAGCAACACAATCAGACCAGTTGTAGTTCCTCTAAAGGGTAAATGTGAGGTCACAATTATTTACTACAACCAATTCACAGAATACAGCATGTAACGAGAATACATCTTAGGTATAGATGCAAACATATAAGGAGTCACATATAGATCTGGATATAGATAAATTAGTACCTATCTGAAGATGGAGTTGAATAGGGATGTCCCAACGCGTTTCACGCCCCCCGCTCATCAGGGGACAATTGGGGGCTATGTACATGTTCAGAAATGATGGCCGATGGAGGAGCAGTGTAGATGGTAACTGCCAGAGACCATGTCTATTGCTGGGCAATTCCCGTTTTTTATGTGCATAGGATGACCTCCCTCTTACCTAATGCAGCCAATCTCTTAATCTCACAGGTATAATTATAACAGGTATTGGTTGGTCTTACCTGTTGCCCGTCCCACTTGTTCACCCGTAACTGGCGTCAGACGCCATATCCATGCGGTCTCCAGGATACATAGTGGTTCTGTTTATGCCCGAGAGCGGTCACATGATCCGCTTCACGTGACCGCTATGCAGCCTTGTTCTGACATTCACCTTAGTGAAGTCCTGGATAGTGTTACGAGGCAACTATACAGCCTCGTTCTGATCACTATAGAGCCTCATTCTGACTACCACTGCAGTGACGTCCTTAGCAACCTTCCGGGCCGCCTCATTAGCACTGCACTAGCGTCCTTAGCAACATTCTAGGGCTGCCTCATTACACTGCATATAGCAGTGGCGTCCCTAGCGACGCTTTGCTCCGTGGCTATAATGAAGCCTTGTTCTGAGGCATGTTTCCATTCACAGTCCTTAGCAACATATCTGCAAAATCCAGCAGAAATACGCCAGGTAACCTGGTCTTGAGAAGCAATCACATGACCACGGAGGATTCATTACTGGCGCTCTGTCAGTGTTATGGACTAAATGCAACCGTGGATAACATTCATAATATATATAAAAATAAATGAAATTGAATCCGGTTATGATATACGTATTCACAGTCACATATGCATACATATACATGCATACAGTGGCTGTTAGATGGTTATATAGTTTTAGAACTAAGGCATAAACAAACAAAAAAACAAAAAAAAATTGAGGGAGGCATTTGGGTTTTTAATATAGTTATAAATAGACATTACTGCAGTCAGATTGTATTCCTTATACTGCACTGCTCCATTCTTAGTCAAATTATAACGATGGGTCCGGTTAAGCATCAGACCCATAATAGTCAGTGAAATAGTTAGATTATGTATCATGTACAGAACACCACTACACCCCAGTGATACATCACCGGTCTATAAAGACCGATGAGATAAATTGCATAAGTGGCAACATTTCGTACCAATATGAGCTGGAAGTTGAGACCTAAGTATTCCTTTGAATAGTACATGGCCAAAACCTGCAATCAGGTCCTCGCCAATATTGAATAGTTGACCGTAAGAAGACATGGCTGTAGATAAATGAAGGACAACGGGAGAGAGGAAGGGGAGGAATAGTTCTGGAGTTAATAAATCATAACAGGATTCGTGAAATGCGACCTTGATTGATAACAAACTATTTTCATATGAAGGGGGTAATTTATATAATCTCATTAAGGCCCTGAGGAGTAACAGATTTGAACTTGTATATCCAGGAGGTCTCTTTTTGCATAAGCCTCTTATCTATATCTCCCCCTCTTGGGGATGGACGTATGACCTCAATGGCTGCAAAAGTACACACTTTGGGATTACCCCTATGTACCTGATGCACGTGTCTGGCAACAGGGGTGTCACGTTGATGTTTTATATCATTAATGTGTTCGCAAATTCTGTGGCGAAATTCCCTAATAGTTTTACCAATATAATCTTTGGGACATCCACATTGCAGAAGGTACACAAGGCCCTTAGTGCGACAATTCGCAAAATCCCTTATAACGTAAGACTCGCCTGTAGTGGAGCTGGTATTTATTTTCGTTTTGCACATATAAAGACATGCTATACAGCCGCTACATCTAAAATTTCCCGCTACTCGACGATCAAGCCAAGTGCCCAAGGGTGCGGGGCAACTATAGTGGCTATGAGTCAAACGGTCCCCAAGATTTCATCCTCTCCTGTAGGTTACAAGAGGGCGATCTGTTATAACCTTGCTCAAAAGAGGGTCAACTTGTAATATGGACCAATGTCTCTTGAGGATTTCCATTACCTCATGCTGACTGGTGTCATATGTCCCTATGATTCTCATTGGACCATCAGATGTTGTTTTGGGGTTGGGAGTCAATAAGTCCACTCGGTTCTTACTTTGGGCAAAATGGAAGGCATCCCTGAGTGTTTTATTGGGATAGTCCCGCTGATGAAATCTATTTTGGAGTTTGCCGGCCTCATAGTAAAAATCTTGAGTCGAGGAACAATTCCTTCTTACCCTTAAGTATTGCCCCTTGGGGATACCTCTTTTTTGGGATGGGGGATGGAAACTTGTCCAAGGTAGAAGACTGTTGGTAGCCGTGGATTTTCGATACAATGTGGAATCAAGGCCCCCTTCTCTGTTTTTTGAGACACGTACATCTAGGAAGGTCAAAGTGTGGGTATCAATTTCATGTGTAAAGTGCAGCCCTAAGATGTTCTGATTGAGATGTTTCATTTACTTAAGAAACTGCTCCTGTGTTCCAGACCATAATACAAAAATATCATCTATGTACCTGGCCCATAAGATGATAAACTGGGTCCAGGAATATTCATCCGGTAGGAAGACTATGGTGTTTTCCCACCAGCCCAGGAGGAGATTTGCGTACGTGGGGGCACACGGGCTCCCCGTCGCAGTCCCCCTGAGCTGGTGGTAAGTCTTCCCATCGAAAATAAAGTAATTGTTGTGTAGGATATACTGCATAAGGGAGACCACGAATTGATTGTGAGGAACAAGAAAACTGCCCCGTGACTTAAGGAAATACTCCACAGCCTGAAGCCCAAATTTATGAGGTATAGAGCTATACAATGCCTCTACGTCTATGCTGGCTAAAAGAATGTCATCTCCAGCATGGACGCCATCTATCCTCTGCTGAAAATCAGTGGTGTCATGCACATAAGATGGAAGTACAGTGACCAAAGTTCTAAGTACTCGGTCCACGTAATTGCCTACAGCCTCAGTTACTGAGCTGTTCCCCGAGACAATGGGGTGGCCCTTTAGAGGATGAGTGCCCTTGTGGACCTTGGGCAGGCAGTAAAAGGTGGCAACAGATGGTTTAGACGGGAGCATAAATTTGAATTCTTTCTCATCAATCAATTGATCATTTTTGGCCTCTATAAGAATTTGTCTCAGTTCTTCCAAAAATCGTGCAGTAGGGAAGTATGGCATAGTTCTGTCTGCAAGAAAGGAGATCTTGGCACATCTGTCTATAATTTTGATGGTTAAGTACTACCAGATTTCCACCCTTATCGGCCGGTTTAATGATTTACTCATCATTTTTTTCTAACGCAAGAAGTGCACTCATCTCTTCCCAGGTCATGTTCTGTTGTAAATGGCGTCTATCCTGGATTTTTTCTATTTCACCTGTAACCACCTGTAAAAATATATCTATGCTGGTAAGATCAGATATAGGTGGCATAAGAGTACTTTTTGGACGTAAGTCCGTGAAAGGACCAATACCAGGGTCCCGAACATTGGATTCCTGAAGTTCTGCCAGGGTACGTACCTCTGACAGAATGTCCTCAGGAATCCCTAACTCCAGGCATTGCCTTTTGTCATGAAGGCAGAAAAAACGGTGCCACTTTAATTTCCTACAGAATAGATGTAAATATTTCACCCAGGAGAATTAGTCAAATCTATTAACCGGTATGAATGATAACCCCTTCTTAAGTACATCAATCTGGTCCTCAGTGAGTGGTGTCCCAGAAAGATTTATTATTTCTAACGTATCACTGTCGTTCACGTTGGCTTTTGGGCGTTAACTCCGCCTAGGGTTAGGTATAGAATAGGGGATATTAGGGCAAGTGAAAGGTAGCGGCCTACTACCATCTCCGGCCTATTACCTCCCTAGGTCCTCCCCCATTCTACCCCCACATATACCGCCTCCTTTATCTAGGAGTTGTGTATATCCATTACATCATTTGACCGATTGTGGCTGTTGATAGGGATTATAACAAATAAAGATGTTTATCAGATTTTTTGTATGAATTGACTTGGGCCTTCATCAAGTCCCTATTTGTCACTTCATATATAAATTTTACATAGTGTGTGTTTTTTGTTGTTTATTTTTGATGGTCTTGGGGTGATTTATGTCCCCAATTTTAAAGTTATGATGTAATATATTATATGTTAAAGGGGTATTCCCACCTCCCAAAGTTATCTTCTACCCACAAGATGGGGAATACAGTTATCCCCGACCTACGATGGCCCCGACATACGATAATATCAACATGTGATGGCCTCTCAGAGGCCATGGCATGTTGAAGGCAGCATCAACATGCGATGCTTTTGTATGTCGGGGCCATAGCATAAATTAGCTGCTTCAGCTGCTGCCGGATAGCCGTTTAATGTGCCCTGTGTTTTCCGGTGAGTGTCATGCACCTGTCCCCGATGTTCCGGACCATCCCCTTCGGGCTTCTCTGCATGGCCGTCACTCTCCTTCTTAGTCATCACGTCGCCGCGCGATGGAGAGCGACAATCCTGGCCAGCGGTGATGTTCCAGAGCGGCGAGGACACCCTGGGGACGTCAGGGCAGCGGTGACGGTCCGGAGCGGCGGGGACACGTGAGTATAACTTTATATATTACTATTGCACGGATTCCTCAACATACGATAGATTCATTTGGAATGAATTACCATCGTATGTTGAGGGATCACTGTACCAAATTAATTGATGGAAGTCTGACCAACAGAGGAGAATTGTCCCCTGACTAAAGGGAGAACACTGCATACGCACACCCATTCTTTATGGAGCTTTTGAACATTGGTGAGCTCAGTGCTGGCTGTGCATGCATTCCGTTGTCAGTTTTGTTCTGTTCTCCTGATAAGTGGTGGTCACAGTGGTCTGACCGATCAGCTTGATAACTTTTAGAGGTGGGAATACTACTTTATATTACAGTGTAAAACCAAAAAGCAAAAATCCCTGTGCTCATTTTTTAAATCCCTGTGCTAAATTACTATTCACTAATAAACTATACTAAAGCTTTATTTTTTCAACTGCTGCTAACATTAATTATTCTGCATAGGACAATAATGTAATGACAAATTTCAAGCATTTTAACTTTCCATGTGCGTGAAAAATCAGCTATTATGGGCGTTTATTTGAGGGACGCACTCATTGCATTGCTGCTTTGCCTTACCTTACCCTGTCACCTTGGCTTTTACCTGCTGTGCTGGGATACAAGGCTTCCTTGCATACCAACATCTCTAACTGAGAATGAGCGGAGGAGTGTTTGTCACTCAGCAGCAATCATTTTTCAAATAAAAGGTTAGCCAGACAGAGCCCTTAATCAGAGGATCGCTCTTCCCTGTCAGCACTGCCTTTTAAACAGCCCTGATGAAGACTGGCTGTCATTGCAAGGCGAGACGGGCAGGGGTGATTGATCTTCATAAATCATCTGCCTTACCTGCGTCAATGCCATGGAGATTGATTCAGAAGCCCACCCTTCTCCCACAACTATTTCTCTTCATGTTGTCGGAAAACTCTTGAAATCATGTTTGGTTTTCTAAGATGCCAATTAACTGATGAAATTTGGAAATGCAGCCATTTCAACCTGCTCCTTAGTGTATACTATGAATTCTAATGACTGATCACATGGCGTTAAATGTTATGGATACAGCATGTCATGTGTAGGCAAGCCTAGTCGCTGATAGCCTAGAAGTGAACCAAACAGTCTGTTGGTTTACCACAGTGAGAGTTTTACTAGCTGATAGACGTGCATCTCTATTAAGTCAGATGAGTTTCAGAACTCTAACTCAAATAAAGGATTATCCTGGTTTTCAAGTACTTTGCTTGATGAATAAGATGTCATACCCTTGTATAATTCACATGTATGTAAAATTCTGCTACAAATGCAGTACAGTGGTCCCTCAAGTTACAATATTAATTGGTTCCAGGACGACCATTGTATGTTGAAACCATCGTATGTTGAGACCAGAACTCTATGGAAACCTGGTAATTGGTTCTGAAGCCCCAAAATGTCATCCAAAAATAGGAAAAAGTGAGAATTAAAGAAAAATAAGTAGATAACTAATACAGATAAAGCAAATCCTTACATATAAAAGTAATAAAGATCTGTTGGGAGCTGTAAATCACTGTCTATTTCAGTGTTTCCCAGAGAGGGTGCCTCCAGCTGTTGCAAAACTACAATTCCCAGCATGCCTGGATAGCCTTCGGAAAATGGAGCCGCCCTCACCTGGTGTCCAAAGTAGCAGCTACCCTGGCCTAGGTAAAGAGTACAGAACATTTAGTACCTCCCTGTACTGTAGGGGGTGCTACCAGACACCAGTCAGTGCATACACTTTAGGAATACAGGGGTTTTACCAGTGAAATGTCCATTCTGATTGGTCGGTTCTTCCAGCCACTTACACGTTTCGCAGATTCCATAGCATTGTATGTTGAGTCTGGTTTCAAGTTACAATGGTCCAGAAAAGACCATTGTATGTTGAAACTATTGTATGTTGAGGCCATTGTAAGTTGAGGGATTACTGTAGTTTGTGTCTGAAAAGAATGTAATGGTATTGCCTAGGTATGTCTGTCTAATGCATCCATAGGAGAACCAAATAGAAATAAACATGGCATCTGTCATGTTACCCACACACTTCATGTGGCTCTGGCATTAATCTGAAGCTATCATGGTATAATAGGTACAGGTGAATAGGAGCAGGAATTATGATGCATTTCTTCCTATAATAACATCATCCCTGCCAATGTATACTACATTATTGTTTCATCATGTCTAATTTTCATTGGATCAGCTGACAATCTAATGTGACAGCCTGGGGATTGTTATAAGGTGGGGTTTTGTGAGCATGACTTTTCAGACCCCAAAATTTACATCTTAAAGGGGTACTCCACCCTAGACATCTTATCTCCTATCCAAAGGATAGGGGATAAGATGTCTGATCGCAGGGGTCCCGTCGCTGGGAACCCCCACGATCTCTCCTGCAGCACTCCCTGTCATCTGGTGCACGGAGCGAGCTTCACTCCGAGCCTGATGACTGGCGATACAGAGGCCAGAGGATCGTGACATCACGACCCCGCCATCACCAGATGACAGGGGGTGGTGCAGGAAAGATCATGGGGGTTCCCAGCTATGGATAGGGGAAAAGATGTCTAGGGGCAGAGTACCCCTTTAAGGACTTTTATTTAGTACTTTTGTTTTTTCCTCCTCACCTTCTAAAAATCATAACGATTTCAAATTTACTCCTACAGACCTATATAAGGGCTTTGTTTTTTGTGCCACCAATTTTTCACCGCAAAATCTAAGGCTAAACAAAATTGGTAAATATGACACATTGGCCCTGATTTACTAAGAGTGAAGTGTTGGTTTCTTTGTAGGTTTTAATTCCCTACAATTTGTTTTCCACCGTATTTACTAAGCTTTCCCTACATTTTGCACTTTTCCCTACATTTTGCTTTTTTTTACACATACTCTGATCTGTAGGGTTTTCCTCAGCTCAAATCCACCACATTGGCCCTCATTTACTTAGAAAATCGGGTTGTAAGTCTATCTTGCTTTCTTACCCGACTGCTTTTTTCCCCTGGTATTTATTATGTCGCATCCTGTTTGTCGCACGTGGGTTTTGTTGGTTTTGGTTTCCAACTCCACTGGGTTGTCGGGAAAAAATCCACAACAATTTAACAAATTCGGGTTGGAAACCTTTATAAATACGTGGGAAAGCTCAGAAATGTCGGGTTACGCCCCTTTTTCGGGTTTGGGAGAATCCACATCGGGTCCGTTGGGAAAAAATGTTGCATCGTGTTGCAGACTGGCGCACGATGTCTGCAACATGTCGCAGACAAAGATGCGCCAAAAAAAAAAACGACAAAAAGTCGGGTTTAGAATAGTAAATGAGGGACATTTTCTGTGGAAACCTTAGTAAATATGTTGGGTTTTTGTGAAAATGTTGGGAACACGCCCCTTTTTGTGATCACACCTCCTTTTCCCGACAGAAATTCCCCTTTTTCGGGTTTTCTCAGTAAAATGGAGAGTTGGTCAGGTTTATCATTTCTGGCGCAGACTGAATTGTGGCGCAAATTCCGGTGCAGACCGAACATGTCGGGTTTCCAATAGTATATCAGAGCCATTATCTTTATTATGTAGGTCCATACATTTATAACAATACCCAATTTATTTATTAATTTTTTTCAAATCTTTATTTAGTTTTTCAACCAATACAAAACAAAGTTGTGAAGCATAAATTGACAAAGCTTTAAATCAACATTGCACCCTGTACACCCTGAGCAATGCCTGGCACGCGTTCTGAATAGCCTGTATGTGTAGAAAGTGTAGAGTTCTATTCGGTAGAAGGGAATATAGTAACTCTTGAGTTGGGGGTGAGTTCTCCAGGTATATTTCTTTGATTGGGATTGGATTTAGTTTGGACTAGATGTCAGAGTGTGCATGTGCTGAATGAGGTTAAATGCTTGGAATCAAAGAGCCAGGTAGTAAGGGTGAGATTGTGTGGGAGGTGAAGACGTCCCACTGTCTCTGTTTGTCATAGGCCTGTTTCACTGTCAATGTACCTACTAGCGGAGGGTTTGAAATCTTTGATATGAGGTCCCGGGTGGGCAGCCATGTAGCTTGTAGGTCAGATACACCTTTTGAAGTCAGTTGTGACGTCTCTAACATGTTACCTAGTAGGAGACTGGTACCAGAGGAAATCTCTGTCCATCTCTGCAGGTGTGGGGAAGTGCAATGCCCAAATATTTAATACTTTCTGTTGGCCATTTATAGGGAGAATGTCTCTTTAGCTCCGCTAGCATTTCTAGGGGGACTGATACATTTAAAATTTCCGATTTGGTATAGTTTACTTTAAAGTTTGAAAGTGTACCATAACTATCTAATATACTTTGGATTTTTGGTAACGCTTCTACTGGGTTGGTGATCAGCAGCAGCAGATCATCTGCAAAAGCAACCGCTAAATGTGTGTGTCCCCCAATTGTGAGTCCTCGGACGCCCTCCTCCTGCCTTCGTCTTTGGAGTAGTGTTTCCATAACCAGTATGTAAAGGGACGGAGATAGGGGGCACCCCTGCCGTGTCCCATTGTGTATGTAAAAGGAAGGGGAAAGAGTTCCGTTCACCCTTATTCTAGCGCTGGGTACGCCATAGAGAGACATGACATGTAATCCCATGCAACTCTATCGAATGCCTTCTCGGCGTCTGTGCCGAGAAGGACTAAGGGCGTGTTGAAAGTATTAGCGAAATGTATGGCGTGTAGAACTCTCAGGGCAACAATACCCAATTTATATAGGTTTTATTTTGCTTTACTTTACAACCTTTTGTAGGAAAATTAACATGTTTAAAATTGTCCTCTTCTGACCCCATAACTTTTAAATTTTTCTGTTTACAGGGATGTTTGAGGACAATTTTTTTGCACTTTGATCTATAGTTTTTATCAGTACCTTTTTTGTTTTAATGGGACTTATTGATTGCTTTTAATAATTTTTTTTAGGGTATATAAAGTAACTAAATACAGTGGTCCCTCTATATATGATGGTAATTCGTTCCAAATGACCCATCGTTTGTCGAATCCATCGTATGTTGAGGGATTCGTGCAATGTAAAAGTGCATTAAATACTCACCTGTCCCCGCTGCCCCGGACCACGTCCTCACCGCTCTCGATGGTCTCCCAGGGGCTCCCGATGGGGTCCCGTTGCTCCGGCGTCTTCTTCTGGGTCCTCCGGCGTCTTCCGCATCTTCACCAGGGTACGGGCCTCGCTTTCTGGTGACGTTATTACGTTGTTGCGCTGGGACGGCGTGCACAGCTACGTAATAACGATGCCGGAACGCGAGGCCCGGACCCCGGAGAGGACCCGGAGGAGCAGGGTTAGGAAAATGAACCTGCTGGGGCACATTACACTGCTATCCGACAGCAGCTTAAGCATTTTGCGCTGCCGGATAGCAGTTAATGCGATGGCCCTGACATGTAAAAGCATCGTATGTCGATGCTGACATCGACATGCGATGGCCTCTGGGAGGCCATCGTATGTCGATTTAATCATATGTCGGGGCTCATCACATGTCGGGGGGTTACTGTATATGCATTTCTGGACTTGGGTATTATTTTATGTATACACAGTTGTGCATTTTAATTAACATTATATTTTTATAGTTCAGACATTTACACACACGGTGATACCAAATATGTTTATTTTTAAATAGGAATAGGGGTGATTTAAACTTTTATTAGGGAAGGGGTTATTAAAATTTTTTGTCAGTTTTTACACTATGTTTACACTGTTTTTAGTCCCCATAGGGGACTATTACATGCAGTCATTAGATTGCATACACTGAACCATGCTATGCCATGACTGACTGGAGTATATGTATGCCCTGCATCCTTAAGGTGTTAGTAAACACTTCTTAAGTCATCAGCCAGACCCCTAAATACATCAAGGCAACATGGAGCCTCTTTGCCATGTTTACTTGTTCTCATGTAAGCACTGCTCTCAACACCTCATAACAGCTTGGGCACAAAGGCCGAGATGGAGGGCAGGTTATTAAAATGACCTTCTTCTCCTTTCAGTCCAATTAAATTTCCCCCTCTAAATGTCTGTCAAATGGGCAAAATATATTTTACTGCATTGTCTAGCAGTGAATAATCTTTCACCACGAGTCACACTTCCCAGAAGTAGCCTCTGAGAGTCTCTTATAGGGCAACGAGAGAAGCAGTTTTATGCCCTCTTGTGGCAACACCAAGTGTTAAACTATGCATAGGTGGTTTATGAAAACACTTTAAAACATTAGTGTTATAATAAAAAAAAAATGACATGTTGTTTAGACATGTCAAAAGGTTAGCTCGCAGTGCAATAGGTTCATAACAGCGTCCGCTTCACTGTCTGTAAGTCGTATCCAATTCTTTGACTCCATAGCCACTATTAGTATCTGATAATCACAGTGGGTCTGAGAATTAAGACATGATGTGATCTAAACTTTTGAGATGTCTGGACAACATATCAAAAGTTTATTTTAATGACACTAACTCTTTAATGTGGTTAAAGGAGACTTCTTAACAGTTATTTCTCAACCACATGATAGGATACAAGTGTCTGAGGGCTGAGATTATGGGTCCCCTGTGTCTGAGGGCTGAGATTGTGGGTCTTCTGTCCCTCATTTCAATGGCATGCACGCTGCTGTTTTATTCAACCCTATGGGACTGACTGTGAGAGCCGAGGTTTGTACTTGGCTATCTCCATCCAGGCTGGTTTCACACACATTGCTTGTGGATGGAGGATGAATGAAGATTAATGTTCCAATTTTCTACTTGTTTCTAGTTAGTGAAGGTATTTTAGAATCAGAGCATTCTGATGCTGATGTGATGTTTTTCTGTTGTTTCTCTATTTGGTAGTAGTAACCCTGGCACACGATAACAACGCGCTTTCTCAGGCGATGCTCTAGGTGTGCTGAACGTCTGTGGAGGAAAAATAAGACTTCTTCAGACTATCTGCACTATAAATTCATGCTTAAATCCTATTACTCCGCTCTTCATCTCGCCAAACAAACATATTTTACCTCCCTCATCTCCTCTCTGTCTAACAACCCAAAACGCCTTTTTGACACGTTCAACTCTCTCCTTCGGCCTAAATTACAGACCCCAATCACTGATCTCTGTGCTGAAGACCTGGCCAAATACTTCAAAACTAAAATCGATGAC
The DNA here is from genome assembly GCF_029499605.1 of Hyla sarda. Classification (NCBI taxonomy): domain Eukaryota; kingdom Metazoa; phylum Chordata; class Amphibia; order Anura; family Hylidae; genus Hyla; species Hyla sarda. Next base: position 172,291,530 of record NC_079195.1, read on the forward strand.
ATTCGTGATGAAATCCTCTCCCAGTCCCCTAAAAGTTCTGATCCAATTCCCAGCCACGTCTCCTCTTCATCACTCTCAGTTTTTGAGCCTGTAACGGAGGATGAGGTTTCCAGGCTCTTCTCCTCCGCCCGCCCCACTACCTGCTCTTGTGACCCCATGCCTTCACACCTCATCCAGTCTCTCTCTCCTGCTATCAGCTGTCACCTAACTAAAATCTTTAACCTTTCCCTCTCTTCTGGGGTCTTTCCCTCCTCTTTCAAACACTCTATCATAACTCCACTATTGAAAAAACCATCTCTGGACCTGTCCTGTGCAGCCAACTATCGACCCGTCTCAATTCTCCCCTTTATCTCCAAACTCCTGGAACGCTTGGTCTACTCCCGCCTTATCCGCTATCTCTCCGAGAACTCTCTCCTTGACCCCTTACAGTCTGGTTTCCGCTCCCTTCACTCCACAGAAACTGCCCTAACCAAAGTCACTAACGATCTTCTGACGGGCAAATCAAATGGCAATTTCTCTTTACTGATTCTCTTGGACCTGTCTGCGGCTTTTGACACTGTGGATCACCAACTCCTCCTCAGTAGTCTCTGCTCCATCGGTCTCAAGGACTCTGCTCTCACCTGGTTATCCTCCTATCTCTCTGGACGCTCCTTTAGCATCTCGTTTTCTGGCTCTACTTCTTCTCCTCTTCCCCTTGATGTCAGGGTTCCCCAGGGATCGGTCCTGGGTCCTCTACTCTTTTCACTCTACACATCCACCATTGGAAAAACAATCAGTAGATTTGGTTTCCAGTACCACCTCTACGCTGATGACACCCAACTCTATACCTCCTCCGCCAACATCACCCCTGCACTCCTACAGAATATCAGTGACTGTCTCTCTGCCGTCTCAGACATCATGTCCTCTTTATATCTGAAACTAAATCTTTCTAAAACAGAACTTCTTGTCTTTTCTCCATCAACTGATACTGTACCTAACCCTGACATTTCCATCTCGGTATGTGGTACTACCATCACTACCATAGCAGGGTCGCTGTCTTGGAGTTATACTTGACTCTGATCTGTCTTTCACTCCCCTTATTCAGTCTCTTTCACGTTCTTGTCACCTGCATCTCAAAAACATTTCCTGAATCCGCCCGTTTCTCACTACTGAAACTGCTAAAACTCTCATTATTGCTTTGATTCACTCCCGCCTCGACTGCTGTAACTCTTTACTAATAGGCCTTCCTTTCTCCAAACTCTCTCCTCTCCAGTCCATCCTTATTGCCGCAGCAAGACTCATCTTCCTCTCCAGCCGCTACACCAACACCTCCTCCCTGTGCCAGTCACTACACTGGTTACCAATTCGGTCTAGAATACAGTACAAAATCCTCAGTCTCACACACAAAGCTCTCCACAATGCTGCACCTCCCTACATCTCCTCTCTCATCTCTGTCTACCATCCTACATGTTCTCTCCGATCTGCTAATGATCTCACACTAACATCTTCTATAATCCGAACTTCTCACTCCCGTCTCCAAGACTTCGCTCGTGCTGCACCGGTTCTCTGGAATGCTATCCCTCAATCCCTCAGACTCAACAACAACATCCATAGTTTCAAACGTGGCCTAAAAACACATCTCTTCAGACAGGCCTATAACAGTCTTAATTGGCCTCAACATTTCCTCAACATATCCTCAACATATCCTCAACATACCCCCAACATATCCTCAACATATCCCCAACATATCCTCAACATATCCTGAACATATCCCCAACATATCCTCAATATATCCCCACACCTCTTGTTTGAATAGTTATTGTGTAATTTTATGTCTGATACTTGTCTTTGTTTGTACCCCATAATTGTAAGTGCTGCGGAATCTGTAGGCGCTATATAAATAAAATAAATAAATTAATTAATGTATAGGTTTTAGCAACTATCAACATGTATACATGCATCTTCAGCAAAGGCTGTTTCTAGGATATATAAAATAAATGCTACCATGGTACTTTAATGGTAAAGCATGTTTCCCTTTTTGAGTGAGTGGTGTCTTTGGAAGAGCCCTCTTTAGTTTTCACAGAAAGGTATCATTTTCTTGAGTTTAGAGCTGAATGAAAGAAAAAAAAACAGCCTCATTGATTCCTACTGGTGGTTAGACGCTAAAGAGTCCTTTTATTGACATGTCTATTGGCAGTTTCCAGTATATTCAGTGTCTAATTATCGCCTTCAGCTGGAAGATACACCTTGCATTGCCCAGACAGGGGGAGACAGGAGTCAATAGCTTCTAGTGCATTGTTCTCAGAGCTGCTATTGAGCAGAATGTCAGGAAGAGATGATTTATGCCACTAGAAAGTAAAATCCTCTGATGGTCAGCATAGCTTAACCCTCTTGAAAGCCTTCCCAAACACACAATTCCCAGACTGTTACATTCTTCCATCTGGATGACAGTTTTTGTAGGGCTCTTGGATTTGGTCAGAAATATTGTGTATTTGTTTGTCGGTCCCTATAAAACAGTGGTTTCAAACTGTGGCCCTCCATATATGGCAAAACTTCAACTCCCAGCATCTGGAGGGCAACAGTTTAAGACCACCGCTATAAAATGTTGGCAATATAGTGTATGTTTCATTTGATCAGACATGCTGCATTTTTCATATGACATCCCATAATATTCAAATGGAGCAAAAATAATTTCCCATTCTGTAATACACTTGACATTGTTTTGCAGACTGTCCAGACGTTTAAAGTCAATGGTCTGCAATTGGTTAAGGAAGGAGAAACACTGGCATAACCATATGTGTAAGGGCCCTATTATATGGCCCAAGCCCTTCTGTTAATGATCACCAATCTCGGTGATGGGTACTCATTAAGAGAGCCTTTATAAGGCACAATCAGTACTATTGTATTACACAGGCGGATGTGCAGCCAACAGTTGATGATTTTTGAGCAGGTTAATACTACCCAATGAAAATTTTGGGAGAGGCTCTTATCAGACTAGTGACCTGCGACCTGAGCAACTCAAATGGCACTTATACCCACGGTGTCGAAAATGGCAAAAAAAAATAGTTAAGAAATTGAGGCTCAGGGTCTAGAATAAATGGTAAATACATTTATTTATATGTATATATGAATTTACATATGTGTACCGTGACTCACAGGGCCCTTGTGGGTCAGTGGAAACACAAATAGATAGAGGCAATATTCAATCAAAAATGGCAAAAATGCATTAAAAATTAAACAATCCAAAATATGACAATACTTAAAATAGAATTAATAAAATTAATAATAGGCCACACGTCTGTGGTTATCCAGTTTGTAAAAGATGTCAGTATCACACGTTTAAAAAATAATCCCAATAAATATAGCAGCAAAAAATAGTAATGAATGAAATCTGTTGCTATTGGTAACGGTAATGTCCACAGAAATGATAAAGTTTTTTTTTTTTTTTGCTGGATATGGTTGGATAAAGTGGCGATAACAGATTAAAGCTGGACGCGTTTCAAGTCCTCCATAGGACTTTTCCTCAGCAGCTTGGAATATGTCATATTCCAAGCTGCTGAGGAAAAGTGCTATGGAGGACTTGAAACGCGTCCAGCTTTAATCTGTTATCGCCACTTTATCCAACCATATCCAGCATTCAACCATCTGTTCCCATTGCGGCATCCTTCAGACACAGATAAATTCTGTGCACATCGCCACAGCCACGAGGAGATTGCCAGCCCTTGGGCTGAATGAATGAAACCACCACAGCGCTCCTAAAAGATCGGACTTACTACTATTACCGCTGTATATTTTGAGACGGCCGAGTCTCTAACAGCCATCGCATTCTTCATATGAGCCGGGACTATCATTCTAATAAGGTACCATGTACGTGATTGCATTCTGAGGCGCTGCAGTCCCCTTGTCTAAAGCCTACACACATTGCTGTATACGTGTGAGACTGCGGAGTCTCTAATAGCGAGCTCTCTGCTCTGAGAGTGGGGCTACATTGTAGCAATTCCAGTCCATCTGTTACTTATTAACATTGTATCCACCACTAACATTGTATCTACTTTAAAGCATCACTATATCTATTGAGACGGCCGAGTCTCTATTAGTGAGCTTTGGTTAAAAGGAAAAAAAAACTAAAGCAAACTTTATCATTTCTGTGGACATTACCAATAGCAACAGATTTCATTCATTACTATTTTTGCTGCTATGTTTATTGGGATTATTTTTTAAACGTGTGATACTGACATCTTTTACAAACTGGATAACCACAGACATGTGGCCGATTATTAATTTTATTAATTCTATTTTAAGTATTGTCATATTTTAGATTGTTTTATTTTTAATGCATTTTTGCCATTTTTGATTGAATATTGCCTCTATCTATTTGTGTTTCCGCTGACCCACAAGGGCCCTGTGAGTCACGGTACAGATGTTAAATTTTAACATTGTGTAAATTCATATATAAATAAATGTATTTACCATTTATTCTAGACCCTGAGCCTCAATTTCTTTACTATTTAATACTACCCAATGACACAATTAATGTAATCGCTATTTATACTTATGCTTTAAGGAGAGGAGCAGTGCACATGCATGGCAATAACAGTTTGCATTGTAGGGTAGCAGTCACACCTGGATCCTGTTTCTTAAGGGGACCCAGAGGTCTCTCTTTCACATAAGAGGATACCTGCCTTATAAATAGAACATGTTACAGGTTTGCTTTTGGGCATAGGAGCATCGAGTTATGCCACTACCTGCATACGTTCTTCTAAGGCAAGAAACCTACTCATCATTGTGTTTAGTATAATAAATGCTGCTTAATTAAAGTGGGTGCTGTGTATGTAAACATTACATTGTAGTCACTGCCAGGATCCCTCATCAATAAGAGCTGATCACAGTGGGTTTCATTACTTGGAGAAGGGGTTGCCTTTCCTGGACAGCCCCTTTATGGTGTATTCACATGTACAGTATTCTGTGTAAACTAATTGACTGAACACAGCCTGAAATCCTGCACATCAAATCTGTGCAGGATACTGTATGTGTGAATAGACCCTTAAAGAGCTTTTAAAAATAAAAATCAGAGTAATTAATATGAAAACATATGGCTGTCATATGCTGTATACATTCTAAGAGTCCTAGATGTTTAGAGAGCTGGTAGCATCAATATCTCTGAACTGCACTTTTTTTTTTTTTTTATAATATTTGGTCACTATTTGGTGTAATAATATGAAACTGCTGATCTCAAATTAACAAATTTGTGCTTCGTTTCGTACCCGGAAGACATCATGTGTGAGCAAACACTTAATCCAATCTTGAGAATTTTCATTCTGTTTGCAGCATTCTGGATAAAGACTTTCAAAGAGCCTAAAGCACAAATAAACACACTAGCAGTAAGGCATGAAGTGTGGCAAATATTCCCTTTGATTTGTTTAATTTTCTTGTGTTTTTGCCTGGATGTTACATGAAAGTTTATTTCTATTTTATTATTAATAGCATCTTCATATTCTGCATAACTGTACACAAAATATGACAAAAATTCTTCTAAAACCTAAGGTCAGCTCACAATTTAATGTTCCTTTTTTCTCATGACAGGTAAAGTAGTTGGTGGTAGTTATTTGAGTTTGTGTAAAATCCTGTTTGTATGCATGAGTGTTGGGGGAGGGGTTATTCATGGGTATTTAGGGTCTTTGGGGGAGATTTATCAAAACCTGTCCAGAGGAAAAGTTGCTGATTTGCCCATAGCAACCAATCATACTTTTCAGGTTTTAATAAATCTCCCCCTTTATCCTTCAAGTTTAATGGCAATGGTTTGAACCCATTAGAGTCAGTGGCTGATAAAGCCAGACCTATACTGTGAATAAAGATAGCACCTAACAGTTGCAGTGGCACTACATGTGCTGCTACTCTAATACACCACCGGCAGTGTTAATAAAAGAGATAATGTATGCTCATCTTTTTGAGTCTTGTTTGGAGCGTTGAACAAACAGTTGACGGGGTGCCAAAAGCACCACCCAAAGTCCCCTGATGGATTCCTATGGGTTCAAAGCTATAAATCCACAAAGGCTATAAGATGGAAAGAAGTTGTTTAAAACAACAGTAACCATTTAAGTAGACATGGCAGCTGTTTATTGGGAAAAAAAAAGACAGATTATATCATAATTGCCAAATATATATCATTAAAGGAATACTGTCACATATTTTCTCCCACACTATCCACAGGTATTGGTGGATAGTGCGGGAGACGCTGATTAAAACGAGCCCTACCTTGGTCTGATCCGCGCCACCGTTCGCCTGCAATTGTAGTTTTAATCTCTGTGTATATCCTGCTGTAACTGGCAAAGGCGGGGCTTCTGTGGACTAACAGACACTGACGTCAGCGCCGCTCATGAATATTCATCCCTCCTGTTCTCCCTCTCTTCGCCGCACCTAAGCAAAGGGAGGGATGAATATTCATGAGCGGCGCTGACGTCAGTGTCCGTTAGCCCGCAGAAGCCTCGCCTTTGCCAGTTACAGCAGGATATACACAGAGATTAAAACTACAATTGCTGGCGAACGGCAGCGCAGATCAGACCAAGGTAGGGCTCGTTTTAATCAGCGTCTCCTGCACTATCCACCAATACCTGTGGATAGTGCGAGAGAAAATATGTGACAGTTTTCCTTTAAATCATTAAAATAACCAGAGCACTTTTCAGAGTGATGCAGCCAGCCATTCAATCCATTTTAAGACTGATCACATAAATAACAAGTTCATAGCTCTGTTTCTGTTGAGAAGCTGCAAACACCAATTTACCATGTGCCATCAGTCTGGATTTGATTTCTGGATTTTACAACCGGGTGTGCACCAGTGAAGCATTGATATTCCCGGAGACCGGTTTTACACTAGTTTTACAAAGCTAGACCTATGGCACACAGTAAATTTGTGTTTGCGCCCAGAGGCATAAATTGTAGCTTTTGGGCCCTGATGCTAAATCTGCAAAAGGGCCTCGTGCCATTTATAATACTGGTCTCTAATAGGGCAGATGTGCTTTTGGGCCCTTTAGGCTAAATGGCTCTGGTGCGACTGCTACCTCTGCACCCCCTATAGCTACGCCCCGGTTTGCATGGATAGCCTGGATGTTTAAATACTTAGGCGTTGAGTATATTTAAAAGAAGAAAAACTAAAAACTACCACAAGAGTACATCATATTAAATTAGAGGGACAATGTTTTAAAAATAACTTCAGTAAGGATTACTGAACTGAGAGGGTAGTGAATGCATGGAATAGACGTCCATTAAAGGTGGTAGCTTCAAATACAATGAAGAAGTTTAAGCATGCATGCGATAGGTATAAGACTATCCTTTATATAAGATAAGGCCAAGGACTATTCATAGTATTCAGAATATTGGGCAGACTAGATAGGCCAAATTGTTATTATCACTATGGCATAGCAGAGAGGAGGAGGCCTGCTGGCAAACAACTGAGCTCTGGTCCCACACCCTGAAATTGAGACAATAAGAAATCACAGTGTATCATGAAGGAGACTCTCATGAGGTCAATAACAGCAGTGATAGCACTAACATCACCTTTGGCATTCTGAACGGTTAATGTGATGTAATGCAACAAAGACATACAGTTTTTTTTTCCCTTTTGAAAATACACTTTCACTTTAGTATTTCCATTCATTTTAAGGGATAGAACAGATTAAGGAGGAAGTGAATGTATATACAGGTACAAATCAACCATACTCAAGTCAAAAATGGACAGAGAGAGAGAGCACTCCATAGCATAGTAAATCCAAGCAATGAGGGGAAGGGAAAGAGTGGGGTGACAGATATGATATAAAGTGATAGTCCTGCAGCCCTCCCACATGACAATTCAACTGGGAGGAGATAGGCTTGATTCAAAGAGGTGGTGGGTAAACACGGTGCTGGACAATCAACACAGGTAGTTTAGGCAAACAGGTTTATTCCCAAGATGCAACATGTTTAGCAGCATAGACCAGCTGCATTATCAGGCGTGACAAACAGAATCGCTAACTTCAAAATATACTCTGGAGTTAATCCGTTCATGAGCAAAACTGTTTAATTGTTCATATAAATTGTTTTGCTCATGAACGGGTTAACTCCAGAGTATATTTTGGAGCTTGCGGTTCCATTTGTCATGTCTGATGAAGCAGCTTGTCTATGCTGTGAAACACGTTGCATCTTTGGAATAAACCTGTTTACCAATACACCTGTGTCGATCAGTCCAGTGCCGTGTTTACCCACCATCTCAAGTCAAGGTAGAAACAACAGACTTCTGAAGAATCAGTATGTATCAGGATCCAGACTGGTATGCGGAGAGGACACGGGTGGTGGATCCTCTGTGTCATTGAGGAGATGGCGTGGGCCATACCAGGGGAACGGAATCTAAGGGGTTACTCGTTTTCACCAGAGCCCACCGCAAAGCTGGACTTGCAGTGGCAGGTAACCCCCAGGTAGGTCGTTCCACCCGATAGCGACTCAACCTCACTGACAGCTGAGACAGGCGTGCTACACAAGGGCAAGGCAAGAGCAAGGTCGGACGTATCAGAAGGTCTGGGCAGGCAGCAATGGTTCGTAGTCAGGGGCAACGGCAAGGGTCTGGATACACAAGTAATGGAACACACAGAAACGCTTTCTCAGGGCACAAGGCAACAAGATCCGGCAGGGACAGGAAGGGGAAGTGGGTTTTTATGGAGTGGGAAATGCTTAGGAGCTAATTGGGCCAGACACCAATTAATGGTGCACTGGCCCTTTAAATCTGAGAGACCCGGCGCACGCACGCCCTAGAGAGCCGGGACTGAGCAGAAGGAAGGGGCCGGTAAGAGACACGGGATGCGACCCACGGGCGGGCACGTCCCGCCGCGGGGATCGCACCCCCACCGAGGGACATAGAGCAGCGCTCACGGTCAGACTCGCAGACCGGAGCGCTGCAAGCAGAGGAGTAACGCCGCGAGTGCTCTGGAGGGGAAGCGTGGCCCGGAGCGCTCGGCGTTACAGTATGAAACCAATTGTTAGCCTCAGTAAAAATTACCTCTGGACGTATTTATTAACAACAGAATCCCTCAACAGAATGCTTTATTTATCTCAAGGGTAACCCTTCCTTAGACAGTAAAATGCAAGACCTGGGGTCAATCAGCTTCTATTTTGTGGGGTTTTCAGGGTCGTAATGTGTTGAGATATGACATCATTAGTCAGGTGTGGAAAGGGAGCCTGTCCACATTACAGGCTGATCCAACTTTGATGTAATGTCCGTAAAACAAGTAAAAATGAGGCTCAGTAGTGTGTGTGGCCTCCACCTGCCCGTATGACCTCCCTGCAACACCTGGGCATGCTCCCGATGAGGTGACGGATGGTCTCCTGAGTGATGTCCTCCCAGACCTGGACTAAAGAATTCGCCAACTTCTGGGCAGTCTGTGGGGCAGTGTGGCATTGGTGGATGGAGGGAGACATGATGTCCCAGATGTGCTCAATCGGATTCAGGTCTGGGGAACGGGCGAACCAGTCCATAGCATCAATGCCTTCCTCTTGCAGGCCTGCTGAGACACTCCAGCCACATGAGGTCTAGCATTGTCTTGCATTAGGAGGAACCCAGGGCCAACCGCACCAGCATATGATCTCACAAAGGGTCTGAGGATCTCATCTCAGTACCTAATGGCAGTCAGGCTACCTCTGGCAAGCACATGGAGGGCTGTGTGACCCCCAAAGAAATGCCACCACACACCATTACTGACCCACCGCCAAACTGGTCATGCTGGAGGATGTTGCAAGCAGCAGAACGTTCACCATGGCGTCTCCAGACTCTATCACGTCTGTCACATGTGCTCAGTGTGAAACTGCTTTAATCTGTGAAGAGCACCAGGCGCCAGTGGCAAATTTGCCAATCTTGGTGTTCTCTGGCAAATGCCAAACGTCCTGCACGAAGTTGGGCTGTAAGCACAATCCCCACCTGTGGAGGTCAGGCCCTCATACCACCCTCATGGAGTCTAATTCTGACCGTTTGAGTGGACACATGCACATTTGTGGCCTGCTGGAGATAATTTTGCAGGGCTCCTGCAGTGCTCCTCCTGCTCCTCCTTGCACAAAGGCAGAGATAGCGGTCCTGCTGCTGGGTTGTTGCCCTCCTACTACCTCCTCCACGTCTCCTGATGTACTGGCCTGTCTCCTGGTAGCGCCTCCATGCCCTGGACACTACACTAGTAGATATAAAGAGCAAAGACGACCCATACGTCAGGCGCTGTTCCAATTTCCAAGATAAAATAAACGCAGCCAAAGCAATATGGTGTTAAAGTGCCAGCAGACACTATATTTATTAGAGTAAGAACCAATGACGTGTTTCAGAGATAGAACCCTCCTTTCTCAGATTGGCATCTGACCCAATAGGCTTCGCAGTTCATTCTGATCAAGCTTCTGACTGTACCCCTATCTAGGGGTGATAAGCGCAAATTATCTACTACAAGGTGAGCGGCCAACCGTAAGGCTGGTGCCCCGCCCTACCCCTCATTCCACCCTATGTCTTGGGTAATACACGAGGCGCTGTCCCTCTTCTTTCTCTTTTATTATAGATACTGGACACTACACTGACAGACACAACAAACCTTCTTGCCACAGATCGCATTCATGTGCCATCCTGGATGAGCTTGTGCCACTTGTGTTTGTTGCAGACTCTGTCTCATGCTACCACTAAAGTGAAATCCCCACCAGCATTCAGAAGTGACCAAAACATCAGCCAGGAAGCATAGGAACTGAGAAGTGGTCCGTGGTCACCACCTGCAGAACCACTACTTTATTTGGGGTGTCTTGCTAATTGCCTATAATTTCCACCTGTTGTCTGTTCCATTTGCACAACAGCATGTGAAATTGATTGTCAATCAGTGTTGCTTCCTGAGTTGGACAGTGTGATTTCACAGAAGTGTGATTGACTTAGAGTTACATTGTGTTGTTTAAGTGTTCCCTTTATTTTTTTGGAGCAGTGTAATTTCTATAACTGTTAATGCATTACCTTATGATTGTAATTTTCATTATTGTTCGTGTTTTATACTTGTGGCCCTGAGAAAATACATTTTGCATGCACTCATGAAGCAATGTCAAATTTATTGTTTTAGTGGATGACTTTTCATTGTCTCCCCCCCCCCCCCTTTTTTTTCTCCATATTATTTATTTTTATTTTAAACAATGAAGGATCCGCCAATATCTTGTCATTTGTTACAGTGTAGCAGAGCTAGTGAAGCACGCCGGCGGGCGCTTCATCAGGAGTGCTTATTCAGAGTGATGAATGTACCTAAACACACATTTGTTCGTAAAACTTGCAGAGTGGATGAGCATCATTAGGTATGAGGAATAGGTGCCTCACGCTGAGAGAAGAGGGGGCCAAACAGATGCTGTGCGTTTTTTGCAGGCATCTTTCATCCTGCGGCTTGTCATTAATATCCTTGAAGGTGATCTTTTTCTTGTGTCTTCTTTTATTTAATAAGCACAAACACAGTGCGTGCATAGGCTGCAATGCTGATCACACAGATTTTTTTTGTGGTCTGCTCCCTAAATACGAGCGAGACACATTAATATATGTTAACTCCTTCAGTTCTTGGGGCACAGCACATTTTTGTATTTTACTCTGTTCTCATAACTACTTTTACCCACTGTTCTATAACTTTGTATTGCTAAGGAATCATTGGAAAAACATTTTAACTCATTTAAGTGTGATAAACAACATTGTTTCATGAATGAATGATGACATCCAGCCAAGTAGCTCTGTGTTAAAAGCATATGAAGGAGAAGGATATTCTGATAAGGACTACAAACGTTTCTAGAACAATTTCCACATTCTGGTGCAGCTGTCATCACGTCTCATTTAAATAAAGTCCTTCAGCCCGGTGCTTCCCAGGCTATGATGCAGCCTTATTGGTGAAGTATGGAATACTTCTCAATCGCTCTTGATCTTTCCCAGACAGATCACTTCATCTGGGAAGACGTTCTCCTTTGTAAATGATCAAAGAAAATTAAAGATTGCTGTTAATGGAGAAATTATGGTAAGGCTAGGATTCCACTTAATTTTTTTACCAGCATTTTTTTTTTAACTGAAAAAAAAAACGCCAGAAAAAACACCAGTTCAATTTCCTGCATCTGACGTTTTTCTGGCATATTTTCTGGTGTTTTTACATTTGAGTTGAAATTGCCTTTTGGCCCCTTTGGCGTTTTTTTCAAAATGTGTTTGGTACCAAAAAAAAAAAAAGATGCAGTAGGGATGGGAAAAAATGAAAAAATGTATTTAAAGAAATTTTATTTTTTCTAATGATCTTTTAATTCATTTTTAATAAAGTATTTATGTGTGTTTCACTTTTTTTTCTCTACTTATTTTTTTATTTTTTAGGTAATACTACTACTCCCAGCATGGAACAGACTGTTCCTTGATGGAAGTAGTAGTACCTGTACTAATAGACATATCGCCCTGGGTGTCAATCCACCCAGAGTGGGGATTGGACGGATGGTTGCAGCCAATCACAGCTCTCAGAGGGAAATATGAATGAGTGATGTTCTATTCATATCACTAGCTGGAGTATAGTGCAGAAATGCGAGTGCAGGAGAAAGCCACTCCACATCCCTGCAATAGTTAGGACGATCGCAGTGGGTATCAGCTGCTCCATGTTGGGAGTAGTAGTACCTTCAGTTAAGGAAAGATCACAGCAGATGTCACTCCTGACACCCGCTGTGATCCTCCTGTATAATGTATGTATAATGCAACTCTTCTATGGTCCCCTGCACTGACATATATATACCTATTCATATTTCCCACAGAGAGTTGTGATTGGCTGGAACCATCTGGCCAATCACAGCTCTCTGCGGGAAATATGAATAGGTGTATATACGCGGCAGTGCAGAGCAGCCGCCGCCTGCATCTATTCATTATACAGAAGGATCACAACAGACCCTGGGCGATCTGTCACTTAGTACAGGTACTACTCCCATCATGGAACAGTGTGTTCCATGCTGGGAGTAGTAGTACCACCTAAAAAAAAAAAAAAGAAAAAACACACAAACACTACATTTTTGTCGGCTATATTTTTAGTGCCCTGCCCGACAACAAAAATTGATCCCTGTTTAAAAATTTATAAAAATGTTGTTGGAAAAAATTGTATTTAACGAAATGTATCTTTTTTTTATATCACTACTGTATCTTTTATATTATTTTTTTAACCCCTTAAGGACCAAGCCTATTTTAACCTTAAGGACCAGGCCATTTTTATTTTTGCGTTTTCGTTTTTCCTCCTCGCCTTCTAAAATCCATAACTCTTTTATATTTCCATCTACAGACCCATATAACGGCTTGTTTTTTGCGTGACCAATTGTACTTTGTAATGAACCCTCTCATTTTACCATAAAATGTATGGCAAACCCCCCAAAAATTTTTTTAGGGAGGAAATTTTAATGAAAACCAAATTTTTGCACATTTTGGAGGGTTTCGTTTTCACACTGTACACTTTACGGTAAAAGTGACATGTTCTTTATACTGAGGGTCAATACAATTAAAATAATACCCATGGCTAGATACTTTTATATTTTTTTGTAACTTTTTGTACAAAATCTATCGCCCTATTTTGACCACCTATAACTTTTCCATTTTTCCGTATATAGGGCAGTATGAGGGCAAATTTTTTGCACCATCATCTGTAGTTTTTATTGATACCACATTTGCATATATTAAACTTTTAGATCATTTTTAATAAATTTTTTTGGGAGTAAAATATGACTAAAAAGCAGCATTTTTTGACTTTTTTTTTTTTTACGTTCACCGTCCGGAATCATTAACATTATATTTTTTGATAGTTTGTACATTTACAAATGTTTTTTTACGCTTTTTGGGGGTAAAATGGGAAAAAACTGGCAATTTTCATTCTTATTGGGGGAGAGGATTTTTCACTTTTTATTTACTTTTTATTTTAAAATTTTTCAACTTTTTTTTTTTAACTCTTTTTATGTCTCCATAGAGGACTTTCTATAGCAATCATTTGATTGCTAATACTGTTCAGTGCTATGCATAGGGCATAGGACTGATCAGTATTATCGGCTATCTCCTGCTCTGGTCTGCTCGATCTCAGACCAGAGCAGGAGACGCCTGAAGACAGACAGAGGCATGTGAGGGGACCTTCGTCCACCATTACAGATGATCGGATCCCCGCGGCAGTACTGCGGGCGCTCTGATCATATATTTTTACATGCGCACTGCCGAAGATGCCATGATCTGTACTGATCACGGCATCTGAGGGGTTAATGGCGGCCATCCGCGTGATCGTGAATGTACGCCATTACCGGCGGGTCCCCAGCTGCTAGCTGTCGTTTATAATGCTAGCTGACATTTATGATGCTCGCGTTCATACACAGGACGTAAATGTATGTCCTGGTGTGCTAAGTACCACCGCACCAGAGCGTACATTCACATCCGTGGTCGTTAAGGGGTTAATGGAACCCTATAAAATTTTATTAAAAAAGGTGACGAGGGTACTATGACGCATATTTGGTGGAGTTGCCCCCACCTTCTTTCCTTCTTTCTCGGTTCTTCAGGTGGTCAGGGATGTGACCGGAGTCCAGGTCCTCTCCTGCCCGGAAGCTGCCCTGCTTTACATGTTTCCATTTGCACAAGCAAAGTACAAAAAGTCCCTTGCATGACATCTTCAGGCCGCTAAAACTGTTATACCTAGACACTGGAAGAGCCCTGTGCCTCCCTCTCGAGGAATGGTTTGCCGAGGTGATGCACATTCAACACATGGAAGAACTCCTGGTTGTTCATCCTGAAAATGTGTCCAAACTAGCTGCAACCTGGCTTCCGTGGGCCACCTTCCGCTCCTCCCCTGAATTCCGGCTTCTGAGATGAAGTCCTTTTCTGGTTCTGTTCCGCTGACCCTGCTATCCCCATCTGGAGCTGTGGTCCGCTCGTTGTCCGCCCCAGCTGGATTTCTTTGTTTCGTGTTTGTCAGACTGTTTGTTCAGTAGTGTGTCTTCCTAGTCGCTCTATCCTTGTCCCTGTCTGGTGTTCTTTTGGTACTCACTCTCTTGTCCTGCACTGACCTGAATACTTTCCTTTCTCCTCTATTGTGGTTTCTTTCACATTCCATTCCTCAGTTTGAGTGCCTGGGGGGTTTTCCTCCTCCTTGCTTGTTCCTATCCCTTACCTTGCTCCCTATCTTTCCTTCATGCCCACTTGCCCTGGCACCTAGAAGGCTTTCTGATAACCACCTGATTTTGGTTCTATTGCAGTTTCAATATGTTGTCCATACTGCTCTACATAGTCAGACTCTCTGTATTACTTAGGAAATGTAAAATATGTGTAGCTCACTTAGGATAAAAGAAATAATGTGCTTGAGGTTAAAGGTGTTGCCTTCACCCAAAAGGCCTAATGTAATATGTAGAAATTATAAATATAAAATATTTATGTGAACCAGTCCTCAAAAGCACAGGGGAGAGAAAAAGGAAAAGACTAGTGGAGACGGGATCCAAGAAATGGTCTTTATTATATAAAAAGGATATATATGACCAATCGCCTAGCAGGGCCCTTGCTAAAGGCGAATGGAATATACTGGGTAAAAAATAGATATAATAAAAAATACAGAATATAGTAGGATTAAAATGAAATAAATATGATGGGTAAGTAGCACCAAAGAAAATTCATTAATTAAATATCTGCTGCATATATCAGGAGAAAACGTTCTCAGTTCATATAATTCATAGGGATATTTCAATGAAAAATCCACAAGAAATGTCCAGAATGAAAAGTCACAATTAGTTTGGGTGTGTCCGGAGTAACGGTATATGGTAGTGAGTGTAGCGACAATAGCTACAATAGGAAATTCATGGACAGGTAATGCAGACAATGTGGCAAACACTGTCAGCGATGAAGATGTCAAGTCTCGGTGCACAGTACCACTCACCCTCCTTTGGAGTCCTCAGGTCCGGGCTGGCAAGGCTGAGTCCGGCACTCTGGATATCAATGCCCGCCTGGGTGGTATGCTGGGTGAATGGCTGAATCTCCGGGGATCCAAGTGTCCTAGGCTGGCACGGGAGGCGTCCGGCCTTGGGGAGGATGATGTCCAGGAGTAACTCTGCCGACCGGGGCTGTGAGAGGATGCAGGTAACAGGTGGTGCGGATTGCACGTATGAATAAGGTGCTAACAGCGCGCGTGCAGCAGTGGTCCCGGAATCGCGGGCATCCAGCTGTTGCAATTGGAATATGGCAGATACAGTCTATTTGAAGTCTATTTGAAGTGATAGACTTCAAATAGACTGAAACCTATAGCTACTGAAGAAACCTATAGCTACTGAAGAAAAGGCCCGCGGCCTTGAAACGCGTCTAGCCCATTATCTGCACCTTATCCATAAGTGTATATCACTTCAAATAGACTGTATCTGCCATATTCCAATTGCAACAGCTGGATGCCCGCGATTCCGGGACCACTGCTGCATGCGCGCTGTTAGCACCTTATTCATACGTGCAATCCGCACCACCTGTTACCTGCATCCTCTCACAGCCCCGGTCGGCAGAGTTACTCCTGGACATCATCCTCCCCAAGGCCGGACGCCTCCCGTGCCAGCCCAGGACACTCGGACCCACGGAGATTCAGCCATTCACCCAGCATACCACCCAGGCGGGCATTGATATCCAGAGTGCCGGACTCAGCCGTGCCAGCCCGGACCTGAGGACTCCAAAGGAGGGTGAGTGGTGCTGTGCACCGAGACTTGACATCTTCATCGCTGACAGTGTTTGCCACATTGTCTGCATTACCTGTCCATGAATTTCCTATTGTAGCTATTGTCGCTACACTCACTACCATATAGCGTTACTCCGGATACACCCAAACTAATTGTGACTTTTCATTCTGGACATTTCTTGTGGATTTTTCATTGAAATATCCCTATGAATTATATGGACTGAGAACGTTTTCTCCTGATATATGCAGCAGATATTTAATTAATGAATTTTCTTTGGTGCTACTTACCCATCATATTTATTTCATTTTAATCCTACTATATTCTGTATTTTTTATTATATCTATTTTTTACCCAGTATATTCCATTCGTCTTTAGCAAGGGCCCTGCTAGGCGATTGGTCATATATATCCTTTTTATATAATAAAGACCATTTCTTGGATCCCATCTCCACTAGTCTTTTCCTTTTTCTCTCCCCTGTGCTTTTGAGGACTGGTTCACATAAATATTTTATATTTATAATTTCTACATCTCTGTATTACTTCTTTGATTGCTATTTTGGCCTACCAGGCTATTGTTCGATATGCTGTTTGCCTACATTTGTTTTGTATTCATTTGGTTTTTCAATAAACTTTCTTGAATTAGAAAAAAAAAAGAATAAATAAATATATATATATATATATATATATATATATTATTATTATTATTTTTTTTTTTTCTTGGTCACTGCACCTGCACTCACATTTAAGCTCAGAAATGTTTTATTTATACAGTTATCGCTTGTCTGGCCACTAGTGACCATGGAATATTTTGTGATATGTTTACACCAGAATTTTCTGGGATGAAAAATTTGGTGCAAAAATTACCAATTTTGGCCACAAAAATATCCAATATGGCTGCAAAAAATAAATTTGGCCTGAAAAAAACAAAAGTGGCGCAAAAAATAATGTGCACATATTTTCATATTTTGAAAGCAGCACAAGAGACCTTTGAAAATGTGAGGAAAAAAAAAGTGTGAATAATATCGCTGGAACAGAAATGTCAATAGTTTTTGAGAATCTCCCCTGTGTGTCTGCTTGTAGCGGCGGATTGCTGCTACAACCAGACAATGCAGGCACAGCAGAAGGCACACTCAAATATGCTGCAGGTGTGCTATGTGTGACCCTTCCCTAAAGGACAACTTCAGTGGGAGGGTGTGTTTTTTTCTCCTAATAATGCCTATTGTGTGGGGTATTAAAAAAAAAAACTAAATAAACGTCCTTGCAGCAATTGTCTTCCTGAAGTTGCAGCATGACTGTCAAAAACAAAAGCGCCCCGGCCCAGAATGTCATACTGCAGCTCAGCGAAGCACTGGCTGCAGCTAATTTCTTAGCTACAGTGTAACACACTGGGCCTGGGTGCTGCAGCTTCAGGAAGACCGAAGCAGGGTACCAGAGGCACTGTGGAAGCACTGGAAGTAAGTAGATGTTTATTTTTTTATACTGCGCACAGTGGCCATAATTAGAAAAAAAATAATGCTACATTCATGCACACAGGATCCGCCGCAGAGTTAACCCGTTAAGGACCAAAGGCGTACAGGTACACTTTTGCTCCCTGGTACTTAAGGACCAAGGGCGTACCTGTATGCCCATGGGAATTTCGGTCCCCACCGGGCAGGAACTGGACTTGGATGCCTGCTGATATCTATCAGCAGGCATCCCGTGCCAATGCCCAGGGGGCCCTGAGACCCCCTCATGTCGCCGCAAATTCGCACATGGCCCCTGACTTCCATTCTAAACAAATTCTCTCTCCAAAAGCTCGATGGCGCTCCTCCTCTTCTGAGCATTGTAGTGCGCAAGCAGAGCACTTGACGTCCACACATGGGGTTATTTGGGGTTACAAATTTTGGGGGGATTTTCTCCTATTACCCCTTAAAAATGTAAAATTTAGGGAAAAACCAGCATTTTAGTGGAAAAAAAATAAACATTTTTAATTTACAAATCTGACTTTAACAAAAAGTCATCAAACATCTGTGGGGTGTTAAGGCTCACTGTACCCCTTGTTATGTGCCTTGAGGGGTGTCGTTTCCAAAATAGTATGCCATGTGTTTTTTTTTTTTGCTGTTCTGGCACAATAGGGGCTTCCTAAATGCGACATGCCCCCCAAAATCCATTTCAGCAAAATTCACTCCCCAAAATCGCATTATAGTTCCTTCCTTTCTGAGCACTCTACTGGGCCTGCTGAACACTTGACATAACACATATGAGGTATTTCCTTACTCGAGAGCAATTGGGTTACAAATTTTGGGGGGCTTTTTCTCCTACAAGAACATGCGAGTGTAAAAAAATGAAGATTTTGAATTTTCTCCTTCACTTTGCTGCTATTCCTGTGAAACACCTAAAGGGTTAATACACTTACTGAATGTCATTTTGAATACTTTGAGGGTGTAGTTTTCATAATGGAAGTCATGTGTGGGGTATTTCAAATAAGAAGGCCCTTCAAATCCACTTCAAAACTGAGCTGGTCCCTGAAAAATTCAGATTTTGAAAATGTTGTGAAAAATTTGAAAATTGCTGCTGAACTTTGAAACCCTCTGATGTCTTCTAAAAGTAAAA
This sequence comes from Hyla sarda, assembly GCF_029499605.1. Classification (NCBI taxonomy): domain Eukaryota; kingdom Metazoa; phylum Chordata; class Amphibia; order Anura; family Hylidae; genus Hyla; species Hyla sarda. The sequence continues at coordinate 172,310,792 of NC_079195.1, forward strand.
AAAATGTCAACTTTATGATGCAAACATAAAGTAGACATATTGTATATGTGAATCAATATATAATTTATTTGGAATGTCTATTTTCCTTACAAGCAGAGAGCTTCAAAGTTAGAAAAATGCAAAATGTTCTATTTTTTCATCAAATTTTTGAATTTTTCACCAAGAAATGATGCAAGTATCGACACAAATTTACCACTACCATAAAGTAGAATATGTCATGAAAAAACATTCTCGGAATCAGAATGAAAAGTAAAAGCATCCCAGAGTTATTAATGCTTAAAGTGACAGTGGTCAGATGTGCAAAAAACGCTCTGGTCCTTAAGGTGAAAATGGGCTTGGTCCTTAAGGGGTTAAAGGGATTATTCAGGAAAAAACTTTTTTCATATATGTCAACTGGCTCCAGAAAGTTACACAGATTTGTAAATTACTTCTGTTAAACATTTTTTATCTTTTCAGTACTTATGAGCTGCTGAAGTTGAGTTGTTCTTTTCTGTCTAAGTGCTCTCTGATGACACCTGTCTCGGGAACTGTCCAGAGTAGAAGCAAATCCTCATAGCAAACCTCTTCTACTCTGTGCAGTTCCTGAGTCAAGCAGAGATGTAAGCAGAGAGCACTGTTCCCAGACAGAAAAGAACAACTCAACTTCAGCAGCTGATAATTATTGGAAGGATTAAGATTTAATTAAATCTCCTGATTGTACAAGGAAATTATTATGGATTTTTGATTGCCTAGTAAAATCTGCAACTTCAAACTAGTGGATCCACCTCTGCTGTTCAGTGGCTTGTGTTCCTTTTTTTCTCTTCCCATATAAAGGACCTATTAATATGTCTTTATAATCTGAAATATGTTATTTAGATCCATTTCCAGTTTAGATTCAGTTCAGGTGTTACCATTATCCCATATTGTCGCACCACACGTTCTATCACTTGACCCAAAGGGGTTTAATAAATTGAGTATGTTTTAGTATGTGTTTGTGCCATGATTAAGGGTCCTGCAGACCCGAAATGCGTTGGCAGTATTTGTCCCATTGCATATGCTGTTTGTTGGATAATTTCCATTTTACTACTCCTGGAGCTGGATCTTGCTTTTTCTCATTGGACCTGTGTGATCTGGAGATGTTGCGAGCCTGTTCTAAGCTCAGGTGTGGAAGCGCTGTGGGTAGGAGCTGTCGCCATACCTCTTTAGATTTCTCTTCAGATTTGTGCCACTCAATTCTGTCTTTGAGCTCCACAAGCTGTTTCTCCCTCTTCAAGGCTTGTTTTTTGCTCTGATATGCATTGTCAACTGTGGCACTGTATATAAACTGAAGTGTGTCTTTCCCAAATATATCCAATCAACTGGTGAGATTAATCGTTAGGGACAATCCTGTTAAAATCTTTGCTTCCAACCAGTTTTTCGTAAAGTTGTTTCTTGCCTTCCTCCTTTACCTGGCCTGCCACCACCTTACCAAGATTTCTCTGACGTTATCTGCAAGCAACAGGCTTAGTCTCTGCCTCCACATCGTCCTTACGATTGCCCTATTGATCTTCTGCCTGGGACCACTCCTCCTTGTGTTAGGATATACCCTCTACCGGTTCCTGAGACCAAAGCCATGGCTGAGTATATCCAGGAGAATCTCCAAAATGGATTTATCTGAAAGTCCTCTTCTCCTGCTGGAGCTGGTTTCTTCTTTGTAGGAAAGAAGGATGGCTCACTCCGTCCATGCATTGACTACAGGGGACTTAACAAAATCAAAGTCAAGAACCGTTACCCTCTACCCCTATCTCAAAAATGTTTGACCGTCTATGTGGTGCCAAGCTCTTCTCAAAATTGGACTTATGTGGAGCGTATAACCTCATTCGTATCGGCAAGGGAGATGAGTGGAAAACGACCTTCAATACTCATGACGGACATTTTGAGTATCTTGTAATGCCATTTGGTCTCTGAAATGCTGCAGCTATTTTTCAAGAGTTTGTCAATGATATCTTCCGTGATCTTCTCTACACCTGTGTTGTCGTATACCTAGATAACATCCTGATCTTCTCTTCCAACTTAGAGAAGCATCGTACTCATGTTTGTCTGCTTCTTCAGCGATGCCAAACTGGAGAAATGCCTGTTCGAGAAATCTAGACTTCTGTTTCTTGGCTACATTTTCTCTCACCAAGGCCTGCAGATGGATCCAGATAAATTGTCCTTCGGGCCTATGTGCTATTCAATGCTTTCTGGGGTTCACACACTATTATCGTTAATTTATCCCACATTTTTCATCCTTGGTTGCTCCAATTGTGGCTCTCACTAAGTAGGCATATAATCCTTGGTCTTGGCCTCAAGAGGCTGAAGAGGCCTCCCGTTTAAAGTCTGCATTTGCCTCTGCTCCCGTGCTTACAAGACCTGATCCGAAGAGGCCCTTTGCTTTGGAGGTTGATGCCTCATCTTTTGGAGCGGGTACCATTCTTACTCAGAAAAACACCAAGGGCAAGACTGTTACTTGTGGGTTCTTCTCCAAGGCCTTCTCTCCTGCTGCGAGGAATTACTCAATTGGAGATCGTGAACTCCTCGCTATCAAGCTAGCTTTGGAGGAATGGTGACATTTATTGCAAGGTTCTTCTCATCCTGTCAGCATCTACTCCGACCATAAAAATCTTCTATACCTTCAGTCTGCTCAGCGTTTGAACCCCCAGCAGGCATGGTGGTCACTATAATTTTCTAGGTTCAACTTCTTCATTCACTTCTGTCCAGCAGACAAGAACATCAGGGTTGATGCTCTCTCTAGGTCCTCTGACGTCATTGGTTTGGACTCCACACCTAGGCATATTATTCCTCCTGACCGCTTGATTCTTGCAGCTCCTGCCGAGATTCAGCAAGTTCCTCCGGGAGAATCCTTTGTGCCCGCCAGATTGAGACGCAAGGTCCTGAAATGGGGTCATTCTTCCTTGACAGCAGGACATCCTGGAATACTCAAGACTCTACTTCTTATCTCCCGGCATTACTGGTGGCCCCATCATGAACGTGATGTTTCTGATTTTGTTTGTTCCTGTGAAACTTGTGCCCGCGACAAAACTCCTCGACAGAGACCTGCAGGACTCTTACAGCCTTTACCCATTCCAGAGACTCCCTGGTCCCATATCGCCATGGATTTCATCACCGATTTGCCACCATCTCATAATAACACTGTCATCTGGGTCGTTGTAGTTCGGTTTTCCAAGATGGCTCATTTCATTCCTCTACCAGGTCTTCCTTCTGCCCCGCAGCTGGCGAAGTACTTCTTGTTGCATGTCTTTCGTTTACATGGTCTTCCTTAGCATATAATTTCGGACCAAGGTGTGCAGTTTGTCTCTGGTGAACCTTTTGTAACCGTCTGGACATCAATCTGGACTTCTCCTCGGCCTACCACTCCAGTCCAACGGACAGGTGGAGAGGGTTAATCAAATCCTAGAGACTTTTCTTTGGCATTTTGTTTCAGTTCGCTAAGATGATTGGGTCGACCTTCTTCCCTGGGCTGAATTCTCATATAATCATAAGGATTCCGAGTCCACGAGGTCGTCTCCCTTTTTTGTTGTCTACGGACCCCATCCCTGTCCTCCTCTTCCTCTCCCAGTCTCCTCCGGTGTGCCTGCTGTTGATGAGCTGGTCCGTGACTTCTCTACCATCTGGCAACAGACCCGACAGTTGTTATCTGGGGCTTCTTCATGCATGAAGGCACAAGCGGATAAAAGTAGAAGACCACCTCCGTCCTTCTCTTCTGGTGACATGTTGTGGCTTTCATTTGTTGCCTTGAGTCTGAGAGAAAGCATTCCTGATTCTACCTTGCCATGTATCTGATCCTTCGCTTTGTGACCCGACCTTGCTTCTCTGCCACCTGCCTATTGACCTCCTGCTACGTCCTTGCTGTGCAACCATGCCGCCTGCCCTGACCTTCTGCTATCCAGACTATGAGCTGCCTTATCCCTCCTGTGCCTCGCATATCCTCAGCCGCCTGTGTGATCGAGCCGTGCCCGGGGTAGCAACCTGGGTGCCGCCTGCCGCAGCAAGTCCATCCCACTTTGTGGCAGGCTCTGGTGAAAACCAGCGGCACCTTAGGCTCCGCTCCCTGGTACGGTCTGAATCATCTGCCACACTGGTCCAGTGGATCCACATCCACCGGATTCCTGTCTTCTGAAATATGAGTGTTACACGAGCCAGTTAGGGTGCGCAGAGCACTAAAAGCATATTGTTTTCTATTAAGTGGAACCTGTGCGTACATCTAAGTGCTGTACCATTTTGTTCCTGTTAAGGGCCTAGATACTGTGAAAGGCCAGGCAAAAGTACACACCTGTGGGTGATGTAGACAAATACTGTTTTAAGCGTACTGGAGCGCATTCTCCTCCTCTCATGAGTGCTTACCACATACACACTATGTATGTCAGGCAGAGAAGTGCCAGGATGTGCACAGAGGAGTGGCAGAGGCCTAAATTCATCAGGCAGATGTCGCCGCAGACTAGGGGCGAGTGGCAGCAGGAGTCACAGCGAGAGGCCTGAGCTCCCGGTATCAGCTAGCGGTCGTGTCTCGACCAGCAACTCATCTGCCATCATTGATTGGTTAACACGGTCATCCACTTCATCACAAGTGACATCTGACACCCTCAGTCATCAGTCTGTGTGTTCCTCAGACACAACCCTCAGTTGGCATGGCCCGGGAGCAGTCCCTGTCCTCCCATTGCCTCTGTCCTACGTTCCCTCCCCCACAGAAGTATGTTATGCTGTGGTTTCAGTTTCACTGCCCAGCCAAGAACTGGAGTAGACATCTGTCGCTTCCTCCGCTAGGCGGGTAAATATTGAAGAGGAGAGTGGAGTGGGAGGTGGTGTTATGAGCATTCAGGCTCCTGAAGCAGACACTGTTGAGGAACCTGAGGAGGACATCGGTGACTTACAGACACAACTCGGTGATGATGAAGCCGATCGCACTTGGGATCCGGGTGCAGAAGGGGCTTCCTCATCATCAGGAGAATAGGGTTGCAGGTTGCCTGTGAGGCAGCAGCTGAGCCAGCAAGGTGGTAGCATGGTTGGCAGTCAGCATGGTGGCAGAAGTGGAAATTCTGGAGCCAAACGTGCCCGGGATAGACCACCTGCTTTGCGGCAGCTTGTCTTCCCGGGAGGTAGGGTTCCTGGAGTCTGTGGCAGTGTCACGATTCGGCTTACAGGTAGTGGATCCTCTGTGTCAGCGAGGGATTTGCGTGGACCGTGCTGGTGGACCGGTTCTAAGAGGCTACTGGTGTTCACCAGAGCCCGCCGCAAAGCGGGATGGTCTTGCTGCGGCAGTAGCAACCAGGTCGTATCCACTAGCAACGGCTCAACCTCGCTGACTGCTGAGAAGGCGTGGGACAGAAGGACTAGGCAGAGGCAAGGTCAGACGTAGCAGAAGGTCGGGGCAGGCGGCAAGGTTCGTAGTCAAGATGGATAGCAGGAGTTCAGGTAACACAGGCTTTGGACAACACTAAACGCTTTCACTGGCACAAGGCAACAAGATCCGGCAAGGGAGTGCAGGGGCAGTGAGCAGATATAGCCAGGGAGCAGGTGGAAGCCAATTAAGCTAATTGGGCCAGGCACCAATCATTGGTGCACTGGCCCTTTAAGTCTCAGAGAGCTGGCGCGCGCGCGCCCTAGAGAGCGGAGCCGCGCGCGCCAGCACATGACAGCCGGGGACCGGGACGGGTAAGTGACTTGGGATGCGATTCGCGAGCGGGCGCGTCCCGCTGTGCGAATCGCATCCCCGCCGGCAATGTCAGTGCAGCGCTCCCGGTCAGCGGGTCTGACCGGGGCGCTGCAGGGAGAGAGACGCCGTGAGCGCTCCGGGGAGGAGCAGGGACCCGGAGCGCTCGGCGTAACAGTACCCCTCCCCTTAGGTCTCCCCCTTTCTTTGTCCGGCAACTGCTTCCCATGGGATGAGGACGGGAGTGATTGAAGGGTTTCCTCAAAGGCAGGCCGTACAGCAGGAGTGGGAATGGGGAGGGAGGGCAGGGGGTGAAACATGACACGGGACAGGGTGTCACCAGGACGGGGGCCATGAGGAGGCAAGGCACAGTCCAGATAAGCCTTGGGGGGACCAGGTGTACGAGGAGGCACTGAGGCTTGCCTGACAGGACTGGGAGGGGGGGGAGAGGCATTTCTTATGGCAAGCAGAGTCCCAGTTCTTGATCTCCCCGGTGGACCAGTCAAGGGTGGGAGAATGAAGCTGGAGCCATGGCAGACTGAGGAGGACCTCAGAGGTGCAGTTGGGAAGGACGAAAAATTCAATCCTTTCGTGGTGGGGTCCAATGCACATTAAGAGGGGTTTTGTGCGATAACGCACGGTGCAATCCAATCTAACTCCGTTGACCGCGGAAATGTAGAGCGGCTTGACGAGACGGGTCACCGGGATGCAGAACTTATTCACCAAAGACTCCAAAATGAAATTCCCAGAGGCACCAGAGTCCAAGCAGGCCACGGCAGAGAGGGAGGAGTTGGCTGAAGGAGAAATCCGCTCGGGCACCTTGAGACGTGGAGAAGCAGACTTTGAACCAAGAGACGCCACACCCACGTGAGCTGGGTGCGTGCGTGCGTTTCCCAGACGTGGAGGACGAATAGGGCAATCCACCAAGAAATGCTCGGTACTGGCACAGTACAGACAAAGATTCTCTTCCCTACGGCGATTCCTCTCTTCCTGGGTCAGGCGAGACCGATCCACTTGCATGGCCTCCTCGGCGGGAGGCCCAGGCGTAGACTGCAAAGGATGCTGTGGGAGAGGTGCCCAGAGATCTAAGTCTTTTTCCTGGCGGAGCTCCTGATGTCTCTCAGAAAAACGCATGTCAATGCGGGTGGCCAAATGGATAAGTTCTTGCAGGTTGGCAGGAATCTCTCGTGCGGCCAGCACATCCTTGATGCTACTGGATAGGCCTTTTTTAAAGGTCGCGCAGAGAGCCTCGTTATTCCATGATAATTCGGAAGCAAGAGTACGAAATTGGATGGCGTACTCGCCCACTGAAGAATTACCCTGGACCAGGTTCAGCAGGGCAGTCTCGGCAGAAGAAGCTCGGGCTGGTTCCTCGAAGACACTACGGACTTCAGCGAAGAAGGACTGGACTGTGGCTGTGGCAGGATCATTGCGGTCCCAGAGCGGTGTGGCCCAAGACAAGGCCTTTCCTGAAAGAAGGCTCACTACGAACGCCACCTTAGACCGTTCTGTAGGAAACAAGTCCGACAACATCTCCATATGCAGGGAACATTGAGACAGAAATCCACGGCAGAGTCTAGAGTCCCCATCAAATTTGTCCGGCAGGGACAAGTGGAGGCTAGGAGCGGCCACTCGCTGCGGAGGAGGTGCAGGAGCTGGCGGAGGAGATGGTTGCTGCTGTAGCAGAGGCAGAAGTTGCTGTAACGTGGCGGTCAACTGCGACAGCTGCTGTCCTTGTTGGGCAATCTGCTGCGATTGCTGAGCGACCACCGTGGTAAGGTCAGCGAGACTTGGCAGCAGCACCTCAGCGGGATCCATGGCCGGATCTACTGTCACGATTCGGCTTACAGGTAGTGGATCCTCTGTGTCAGCGAAGGATTGGCGTGGACCGTGCTGGTGGACCGGTTCTAAGAGGCTACTGGTGTTCACCAGAGCCCGCCGCAAAGCGGGATGGTCTTGCTGCGGCAGTAGCAACCAGGTCGTATCCACTAGCAACGGCTCAACCTCGCTGACTGCTGAGAAGGCGTGGGACAGAAGGACTAGGCAGAGGCAAGGTCAGACGTAGCAGAAGGTCGGGGCAGGCGGCAAGGTTCGTAGTCAAGATGGATAGCAGGAGTTCAGGTAACACAGGCTTTGGACAACACTATACGCTTTCACTGGCACAAGGCAACAAGATCCGGCAAGGGAGTGCAGGGGCAGTGAGCAGATATAGCCAGGGAGCAGGTGGAAGCCAATTAAGCTAATTGGGCCAGGCACCAATCATTGGTGCACTGGCCCTTTAAGTCTCAGAGAGCTGGCGCGCGCGCGCCCTAGAGAGCGGAGCCGCGCGCGCCAGCACATGACAGCCGGGGACCGGGACGGGTAAGTGACTTGGGATGCAATTCGCGAGCGGGCGCGTCCCGCTGTGCGAATCGCATCCCCGCCGGCAATGTCAGTGCAGCACTCCCGGTCAGCGGGTCTGACCGGGGCGCTGCAGGGAGAGAGACGCCGTGAGCGCTCCGGGGAGGAGCAGGGACCCGGAGCGCTCGGCGTAACAGGCAGTAGCAGTCAATCAGTGTGGACTGTTGGTAGGAAAATCAGCTACTTGGCGGTGTGGCAGTTTTTCATCACGCATCTTGCATGTTAACCTGGCAACATGCAAGATGTGTCGGCAGAAGGTGAAATGTTGCCAGGGTCCCAATGTTAGCACCACGGCTCTGCGTCAACATATGCAGCATCACCATAAAGCAGCCTGGGAGAACCGTGGCTCCGATTTAGTGGTCCAGCCTGCTGCATCACCCAGTGACACGTCGCTCCCTGTTTCAGCCATCCAAAGCTCCACTACCCCAGCCGAAGGGAGCTTTGTGTCATACTCATCTTCTGTCCCTCCAGATGCTCCTCTTACTTCAAGTCAGTCATTCCGCCAGCAATCCATCGGCGAAGCCATGTCCAAGAGACAACAGTATGTGCCCACTCATCCAACAGAGCAGAAGCTGAATGTGCTCCTGTCCAATTTGCTGGTGCGGCAGTCCCTCCCTTTTCAAGTGGTGGACTCTGCACCTTTCAGGGAACTGATGGCTTGTGCCGAGCCGAGATGGAGAGTCCCAAGCCGTCATTTCTTTGTGAAGATGGCAGTACCAGCCCTGAACAATTTTGTGGAACAGAAGGTGGGCCAGTTCTTGAGCCTGTCGATGTGTACCAAGGTGCATGACAGCGCCGACGTGTGGAGCTGTAACTCTGTTCAGGGACAATACATGTCCTTTACAGACCACTGGGTGAATGTGGTTCCTGCACAGCCACAACAGCAACTTGGACAGGTCATGCCGCTTCTGCCTCCAAGCTCTCGGGCCATTGGTCTTGTGACAGTCTGTGACTCCACCTCCTCATCCTCCACCATGTCCTCAGCCTCCACTGCACGGACAAGTCTCAGTGCCCCTCCAGCATACCATGTGTGCAGGGCACAGCGGTGTCACGCTGTTCTTCACATGGTTTTCCTTGGCGAACGGAGTCACACGGGGGAGGAACTGCTAAAAGTCATTCATCATTAAATCAAATCACGGCTTACTCCACGAAAACTGAAAATGGGAACCATGGTGACTGACAACTGAAAGAACATCTTGTCTGCGCTGCAACAAGGAAGCCTGAGACCAGCATGGCACATGTCTTTAATCTGGTTGTAAAGCGGCTCCTGAAGTGTTCCACCCATTTGCAAGACATCCTTACAATGGGAAGGAAACTTTGCATGCACTTCAGCCACTCGTACACCGCAAAGCACACCCTCCTTGAGCTGCAGCGTCAGAAGGGCATCCCCCAACATAGTCTGATTTGCGATGTTTCCACACGTTGGAATTCCACCCTCCATATGTTGGACCAACTATATGAACAGAGAAAAACCATGACTGATTTCTTGATGAACCAAACGGATAGGGAGACTCCCCTGTGTAACTTCAATGTCAGCCAGTGGCAGCTCATACGTGACACCTGCCATTTGCTCCGACCCTTTGAGGAAGCCACATTATTATTAGTCAGTCGCCAGGATTACGGGATGAACAACGTTATTCCACTACTTCATCTACTACAACACGTGTTGGAAACAATGGCTGATCAGGGCACTGGAGACGTAGGGCCTACATCTCACGGCCACATGAGCCCTGTGGGGGCTGAACTGGAGGAGGAAGGGGAGGGGCATAGTGGAGCACAGTTTAGGTTTCACGAGATGGGCGGTTTTTCTACTCATCTGAGAGGAGGAGCAGGTGCAGCTAGAGGAGCAGTATGCAGTGGAGATGGAGGAAGGGAGTCCCTCCGAGTCACTTGCACAAATGGCACGATGCATGCTCACTTGCTCGCGTAGTGACTGCCTAATTGTCACCATCCGGCAGCGGGATGACTTCTGGATCTCCACCTTATTGCACCCGCACTACCGGCACAAAATGGCGGCCTTTTTTTATACCCACTGAGACGGAGGACAAACTGACCTACTACAGAGACATCCTACGTAGTCAGTTGGCTGATGCCTATCTGCACCATCGTCCATCCTCTCACAGGTCTGACTCCGGGGGCCCTCTGTGCTCACCTTCCACTGCCATGGCTGCTGGGGAGGGGTGGGGTGGCAGGAGCAGTACCAGCTCCATCAGCAGCAGCCTGAGTCTACAGTTGCTGATGAGTACCTTTATTCACCCTCATATTGAATCAACTCATCAGCAGCAGGTAGACCTGGAGCAGGACCTGAACCAGCAGGTGGTGGCATACCTTGACATGACTATGCCAACACACCTTGAAGATCCGTTGGACTTCTGGGCAGCTAAACTTGATTTGTGGCCGCAACTAGTAGAGTTTGCCGGTGAAAAGCTGTCCTGCCCAGTCAGTAGTGTGCCATTAGAGCGGGTGTTTAATGCGGCAGGAGCCATAGTAACCCCAAGGAGAACGCGTCTGTCCACGAAAAATGTGCAGCGACTGACCCTTGTGAAGATGAATCAGGCATGTATCAGCCAGGATTTCCACCCACCAATGCCTGATGCATGAGAGTAGATTGACCATGGTGCCACACCAACACTTCACAAATATGGATAGTGCTAAACATTTAAGGCGCTGCTCCCCAGTTACAGACATTCCCCCGCATCAGACAACAAGTAAGTATTGAGAATATGAATTATATAAAGCTTCACTTTTAATAAGTTTCTTTGGATAAAATATATGTACCCCAATTTTTTTTTTTTAAATCAAACAAAAGGAAAGGTATGCTAAAAACATCATGTGCCACCTACATCACCAAGTATTGATGCGATGCAAAGACCTCTAAAAGGTGGAAGGGAACAACGTATGGTCCATTGTAACCGGTGGGGGTAAAAACTTCTCCTGTAAGGCCCTACTCTCGCATTAATAATTCTCTTCTTGGCTAGTGTTTTACTCGCCCTAAAAAGGGCGACCCCACACCTCTCCCTATTTCTCCCTAAAAACACTGCCATTTCCCAGGGTTTTTAGGTGGGAATAGGGATTCGTCACCGGGTACTGGTATTGCCACCCACCGCACCACTCTGTCACCGGGTCACTTTCAGGACTCCTGATGCTGCCACCTCCAGGCTGTCTCATTCTACCACCATATGTTCTTGTGCTGATGCCACCTCCAGGCTGTCTCATTCTGCCACTATATGGTCTCCTCATGCTTCCGACACCTCCGGGCTGTGTCATTCAGCCACTATATGTTCTCCTCATGCTGCCGCCACCTACACGCTGTGTCATTCAGCCACTACATGCTGCCGCCAACTCCAGGCTGTGTCATTCAGCCACTATATGTTCTCCTCATGCTGCCGCCACCTACACGCTGTATCATTCAGCCACTATATGGTCTCCTCATGCTGCCGCCACCTCCACGCTGTGTCATTCAGCCACTATATGGTCTCCTCTTGCTGCCGCCACCTCCACTGTGTCTATCAGCCACTATATGGTCTCCTCATGCTGCCCCCACCTCCACGCTGTGTCATTCAGCCACTATATGGTCTCTTCATGCTGCCGCCACCTCCAGGCTGTGTCATTCAGCCACTATATGGTCTCCTCATCCTGGTTCCACCTCCGTGCTCTGTCATTGTGCCGCTCTGCGACAGTGATTCTAATAGTGACGCCTCTGATCTGCATGTAATACTGAATAACAGTACTATTTCACTAACCTAGCACACACCTTGTGTGTGTTACAGCATGGCAAAGTGTTCTACACCCCTATTGAGGCTCTCTGTAGGCCAGAAATAGCCGTTTTTATTAGCGATTCCCCGCAAATAAATTCGGACCTAAACACATTTTTGGGGAAAATTCGCAAATCGGCCTAATCAAATTTTTCAAAAAATTTGCTAATTTCTAATTATATTGATTAACAATTCTGAAGAAAATAATACAGTGGGCAATTGTCATATGTGTATTTAACATTCTTGTGTACTGTTTTGCACTTTTAAGTTTCATGACATTTTTCTACATCGTGTTTACTTGGAGTATGTTTCACTAGGAAGGTTTTATTAGGCTAGTGCTAAGATAGTAATAGAAATGAGTTAAATAAAATAAATCCTTTGTCTGACCTTCATGACAGCTCAAAAGAACAGCTTTTCATTTTCGTTTTTTCTAAAACCAGGATTTTGCTTTTTGAGCTATCACTCTGCCTGGCTCAGCTTAAAACCTTTTGTTATGGCTAAAGCTGCCACTTTTTATAAAGTACACAAGTCAGTAACTAAGAATTATTCTGAATTGTAGGCACCCCTACAACCTATAAATCTTCATTGGTATACTTGGATTCCAGCAGAGCCATGTATAATCCCTTACTGGTCTTCTGATGAGACAGATTTTCCTTTCTGTAGATGTACTGACTTGGCTTTAAGATTTCATCTTTATATTGCCCTTATTTACTGTTTAAATAATAATATATATAGTAGGTGATCGTGTATGTTTTTAGTATAGTCCTCAGTCCTCCTAAATGGCATATGTCATTGAAATCTCTGACTTAAAGCCTTCCTGTTATTTCATAAGATTATTAAAAACATCATGGTTTGGTTGTATTAACCCTTCAGAGTGGTGAGAACGTTGTTTTAAGTGCACCTACAGCTGCTATTAGATTCTACTCTGTAGAAAACAGCTATTTCAATTTTTTTTTATTTCATGGGGCAGGACCGGAGCTTAGCTGTTTGCCAGTAGTACACACACAGCACTTTCTTAGTTGCCTGTCCAATAACAGCACAGGACCTACTCTCTCTACTATACCATGAAAGTCTGACACTGTGCTAGGTAGATGGGTTACAACATACTATAGATGTCCATGTGCTGTGCTCCACGTCCTGAAAGATGAGGATGCATCGTTGGTAAAATATAATATCTTTTATTCCAGATAGCCTTCAAACAAACGCGTTTTGGGTCAGCGACCTTTTCTCAATGTACAACAGACTTATTTTTTGTTTTTCGTTTAGCATTATAAAGTACTATAGATGGCATATGCAGGGAGAAATGGGTTACTAACGCACTGAATTTACAAGGTGCTATGTGAACAGACACAAAAGAAACAGTAGCAGCACAGTAAGAAAGGGTTACACTAAGCACAGATTAGACACAGGAGGCAGCACTTTGTAAATACAGCTATTGCTGCTGCTGAGATAGAGTGAAGTCTTGATTTACCTTGCATGGACAATGCAGTTCTCTGGAGAACAGACCCAGCTTATAGCAATGTGTTCCGTCTTGCTATGTAATTTACTAGAGACTTTTACAACATTACAACAGGCAGTGGACAGTAGATTGCAGCAGACTTTTTCCTTGCCTCTGAGCTGTTTTTATGCGGTAGTAATTTTTACAGAAATATTAGTAATCACATGGAGATTTTTTTTTTATGACATTGACTTTTTAAGATAATGTTGAAAGTTTATGTATAAAACTAGAGATGAGCGAACTTACAGTAAATTCGATTCGTCACAAACTTCTCGGCTCAGCAGTTGATGCCTTTTCCTGCATAAATTAGTTCGGCTTTCCGGTGCTCCGGTGGGCTGGAAAAGGTGGATACATTCCTAGGAGACTCTTTCCTAGGAATGTATCCACCTTTTCCAGCCCACCGGAGCACCTGAAGGCTGAACTAATTAACGCAGGAAAAGTCATCAACTGCCGAGCCGAGAAGTTCGTGACGAATCGAATTTACTGTAAGTTCGCTCATCTCTATATAAAACCACACACAAAACATGCTATTATTGAAATGAAAATATATAATGTTGAAGGTCCGTAAAGATCCATTTGCTGCTTTCTTAGGTTCCCTCTTAGTCAGTGGTATAAATATCTTCCATCCACTAGTCTTTAGTGATAACTGAAATAAATACCATATGGTCCTTGGTGATAAGCAGTAATGTAAATTCTGTAACTGATGGTCTAGTTTCTGTTATACCAAATGTTTGACGCTATATTTTTTTTTTTATAGTTAGCACTGCCATTGACTTACATTTTATAAACATATGACATAGACATTACATAAGGAAAACCATTTATTTGAAATCAGTGTGGACTGTTGAAGTCAATGTCAATGGGTATCAAAATCATCAGCAGAAAATATGCAACAGATTCTATAAGTGTTAATGTACACTAACAATCAGTAAAAAAAAAAAGCTGATTTACAGTAAAACCTCATGTTGGCACAGTTCTAGGAACACATTGTGGCTTGCTGTGACTGCTACATATGTCCATATCCTGAATGTGTATATTATAGATTAATGTATGCTGAGTAACTTTCCAATAGCATGTTAGTTAAAAATATGCTTCTTTCTATTTAAATTTCCACTTTGAAAAATGACCACTAGGGGTCTCCCTACCAGTCCTCTTTTTATAGATTTCCGACTCATGCTGGAGTCCTGAATCTCAAACTGCAGCCGGAACACAGACAAACCCAGCACTGCTCACTGCCAGGGAGCAGTGCTGTGCTTGTCCGTGTCCCGGCTGCAGTCTGAGATTTAGGACTCCAGCATGAGTCTGAAATCTATAAAAAAAAAAAAGGACTGATAGGGAGACCCCTAGTGGTCATTTTTTCAAAGTAGAAAATTAAATAGAAAGAAGCATATTTTTAAATAACATGCTATTGGAAAGTTATTTTGCCTACATTAATCTATAATATATCAAAAGTTTTTTTGATGAAAGGTACCCTTGAATCTTTACTATGTAAGACACATTCCAAAGGAGTTATCAGCATTATTCTTCAGAAACAGTGTACATAAGGGCCCTTATTTACTAAGAGTGTAGTGTAGGTTTCTTTGTGGTTTTTTATACCTTACAATTTATTTTCCTCAGTATTTACTAAGGTTTCCCTACATTTTCCACTTTCTCTACACTTTGCTTTTTTTTACACATGCTCTGATCTGTCTGGTTTTCTTCAGCTTAAATCCACCACATTTAATGCGGAAAGCTTAGTAAATATGTTGGGTTTTTGTGAAAATGTCGGGAACACACCCCTCTTAGGAGAACATGCCCCCTTTCCTGGGACCACACCCCTTTTTGGGGTTTTCTTAGCAAAATGGAGAGTTAGTCGGGGTTGTTTCACTTCTGCTGCAAAATCTGGCACAGACAGTATTTCTTGCACAATGCGACAGAATCTGGCGCACAACCCGACAAAACATGTCGGGTTTGCAATAGTAAATAAGGGCCAGGGTTTCATATACATGGTGTCACCGTCAGCAGATCATCTGCATCTAGTTCATATTGAATTTAACAAAAACAATGCTTCTATAAGATTAGTGGTGTACAGACCCTTATATATTAGTGTGCTCTATATTAGGGCTTCACATGATGTTGAGGTTGTACCATGATCAAACCTTTTGCTTGAGAACTAACTGTATCTATTTCTAAAAAAAAAAAAATGTTGTGTGTAAACCAAGGGGTTGGAAGGCTTTGTTCCAGCAATATCTCTATTGGCTTTTAATTAAAATGCTCATGATGTTCTATCATTTTATTTATGTCTTATGGTTTCTGACTACCATTCATTAATTGATGTTTCTTCACATCATATTCCTGGAAGGTACCGTGGCTCTTTCTACACATCTTCATGGACGCTTCATGTGTGTTTCACATCGCAGCTCTGTTCTAATTTGAAATCATTCTCTGATTTTACTTTTCATTTTCCTCTTTTCTCCGGAGAAGAGAAACACTAGTTCCATCCGGTTTCTTGTTCCGAAGATAAATTAGTGACTTCTAAATAATGCAGTGAACCCTAATTCTCTTTGATTAGCCGTGAGTTAGATGATGGCGACCCAATGAAATTGGTCATCAGCATAAATAATGAACTGATAAAATGCTAAGTCACTGCCGATCATAAATCACAGCAAATCCACTTTCTCTGGAAGTCACTGAAATTAGAAGTCCATGCTCCTATTAATTATTTTGCCTCTTGAAGACGACAGTGTTATAAATCAGCCCTGAAAGGCCCTTCACTTAGGAAGCTGAAGGAGTCAGACTGCCTGCAAATTGCTTTGTATATGGACCTAATTGTTTCCTAACTAATCCACCTTGGTAGAAAGAAATCCACAGCTAAAAGCTGCATAATACATTTCAATACAACCCCTATTCTTCATTTGTAACCTCTACCAAGACAGTGGTATTCATAGTATCAGTTCCACCTGCCTTGGTGGGAGACTTTATTATCAATTACCCTGTTTTAAGCTGTGGACAAAGTTGTAAAGCAAAAAATGCAAATGTATATGCCAAGCAGTCATGTTCACTGTGTAGTTGCATTTCCATTAAAGACTGAATGTACCATTATTGGGGAACATTTTGTAAATGTATATTCACAACATGTTTGTTGACCCATAAAAAAAGAATGGCAAGGTAGAGAAAAATTTTACATATTAGAAATAGCTAATAAGGTCATAAAGGATGAAAATAATTATAGTGCCACTAGTGGTTACAATTAAATGAATATCAGACAATGTGTTATTGACAGTAGGTTTGGCCCCAAAACAACCCTAGTTTGTTAATGACCCTCTTCCAAGATTATTATTATTATTCTTGGACATGTTAGAAAATGTGGTCATTATCTTCAGTGTTCCCTATTCTGCTGCCAGAGCAGTTATATTCAGCTGGCATTACCATGCTAAAGAATTTGAAGTAATCAGGTCACTTAGTGCAACAGCCTGGAAGTTTGGTCCTCACCCGCTCCTGGATGGCAATAGCTTTGTCATAGACATCTAAAAGGTGAATTCATTGTTATAATACATAAATTTATGACAAAATATGTTGATGGTATACTACTCAGCTGTTCATGGACTCCTTACTATGTTAAACTCTTGGTAGTGTTGCTATGCAGTACTGGTTTAAGGTTAAAGGAAATTGACAAGGATTAAAGTAAAATAATAGATTTTATGTACCAGAGGTACACTTTAACAATAATATTTGTATATATATATATATATATATATATATATATATATATATATGCATATATAGCGCCAACAATTTTGCAGCACACAGGCAAATGGTACAAATAAGGACAAAGGGTAGAAATAAGGACAAATATCAGACGTAATACAATATTACATACTTAATATTCAAACAAGAGCAGTGATTGTCCTGCATTGCAAGAGCTTACAATCTATGAGATAATAACTTTACTTAAGCAGTGTCATTATCAAATTTTTAATATAATTTAGGCTAGGTTTCTAAATGATTTTCTTGCCTGCGTTTTTTTGAACAAAACAACCCCCCCCCCCCAAAAAAAAAAAAATAAATAAGGACCCAAGGCGAACCTGTATGCCTCTGGGAGTTCCAGTCCCGATGCTCGCTGGGTGGAGACCGGACCAGGATGCCTGCTGAAATCATTCAGCAGACATCCCGTGATAAAAGCCCCCCAAAATTTGTAACATCATATGTGGATGTAAAGTTCTCTTCGGGTGAACTACAATGCTCAGAAGAGAAGGAGCGCCATTGGGCTTTTGGAAAGAAAATTTGTCTCGAATTGAAGGCTACGTGTTTACAAAGCCCCTGGTTCCAGAACAATGGACCTCCCCACATGTGACCCCATTACGTAAACTGCACCCCTCACATATTGTTATAATGGGTACAGTGAGCATTTACGCCCCACAGGTGTCTGACAGATTTTTGGAACAGTGGTCCGTGAAAATGAAAAATTTTATTTTTCATTTGCACAGCCCACTGTTCCAAAGATCTGTCAAACACCAGTGGTGTGTAAATGCTCACTGCAGCCCTTATTAAATTCTGTGAGGGGCTTAGTTTCCAAAATGGGGTCACATGTGGGGGGTCCACTGTTCTGGCAGCATGGGGACTTTGTAAATGCACATGGACCCAACTTCCATTCTAAACAAATTCTTTTGCCAAAAGCTCAATGGCGCTCCTTCTCTTCTGAGCATTGTAGTTAGCCCGCATACTCAGAAGAAATTATGTTACAAATTTTGGGGGTCTTTTTCTCCTCTTACCCCTTGTAAAAATGTAAAATTGAGGGAAAAACCAGCATTTTAGTGAAAAATAATGTTTTATTTACACATCCGACTTAACGAAAAGTCATCAGACAACTGTGGGGTGTTAAGGCTCACTGTACCCCTTGTTACGTTCCTTGAGGGGTGTAGTTTCCAAAATAGTGTGTTTTTTTCCTGTTCTGGCACAATAGGGGCTTCCTAAATGTGACATGCCCCCCAAAAAAACATGTATATAAAATTTGCTTTCTAAAAGCCAAATGTGACTCCTTGTCTTCTAAGCATTGTAGTTTGCCCCCAGAGCATTTTATGTCCACACATGAGGTATTTCCATACTCAGAAAAAATGGGGTTGCAAAATTATAAAAAAAAAAAAATTTTTTTGGGGGGGGGGCATTTCTTCCCTTTACCCTTTGTAAAAATTGTAAATTTGGGGGAGGGGGAAATGTACTTTAGTGAAAAAAAAATTCCATTTACACTTTAGTCTTTTAACGAAAAGTCATCAAACACTTGTGGGGTGTTAAGGCTCACTGGACCCCTTGAGGAGTGCCTTGAGGAGTGTAGTTTCCAAAATAGTATGCCATGTGGTTTTTTGTTTTTTTTGTTTGCTGTTATGGCACCATTTGGGGCTTCCTAAATGTGACATGCCACCAAAAACCATTTCAGCAAAATTCACTCTCCAAAATCCAATTGTCGTTCCTTCCCTTCTGAGCCCTCTAGAGCACCCACAGAGTACTTTAAATCAACATATGAGGTATTTCCTTACTCAAGAGAAATTTGGTTACACATTTTGGGGGATTTTTCTTCTATTTCCCCTTGTAAAAATTCGAAAACTGGGTCTGCAAGAACTTGCGAGTGTAAAAAAATGAAGATTTAGAATTTTCTCCTTCACTTTGATGCTATTCCTGTGAAACACCTAAAGGGTTATCAAACTTTCTTAATGTCATTTTGAATACTTTGAGGGGTGCAGTTTCTAAAATGGGGTTATTTATAGGGTATTTCTAATATCAAGGCCCTTCAAATCCACTTAAAAACTGAATTTTTTAATTCGGGAAAAATAAGAAAATTGCTGCTGAGCTTTGAAGCCCTCTGATGTCTTCCAAAAGTAAAAACTTATCAACTTTATTATGCCAACATAAAGTAGACATATTGTATATGTGAATCAATATAAAAAAATTAGTTAAAATTGAAATTTTTGAATATTTCACCAAGAAAGAATGTATCAACAAAAATTTACCGCTATCATAATGTAGAATATGTCAAGAAAAAAAACAATCGCGGAATCAGAATGATTAGGAAAAGCATCCCAGAATTATTAATGCTTAAAATGACAGTGGACAGATGTGCAAAAAATGCTCTGGTCCTTAAAGTCATAATGGGCTGTATCCTTAGGGGGTTAACAATAAGATGAAAAAAAAATGCCAGAAAAAAAGTCAAAATCAAAACCCACATTGCATTTTTAATGGCATTTTTTTTTCTCTCCTAGACTTCTATGTGAGAAAACAACAAGATTTCAGTGAAAATAGATAGTCTTAACTTGCTGCACTGAGCCCAAAAATGCAGAAACACACCAAAGAGGAGTAAAAAATAAAAAAACGCCAAAGAGAAAAATCCCAAGTAGGTATTGCATTTTGCAATTCCCTGTTGACTTACAGCTAATATCTGGACGCCCATTTTTTTTTCACAGAAAAAAACAAAAACACTGTGGGCAGATTGGGCCTTTTTGTTTTGAGCAGTTTTGCAAAAAAAGTGGAAACCTAAGCATTAAGCCTAATAACATACTGTTATCACCACTGTTGGTTTTAATGGGAAGGTTTAGATAAGACAAGCATAACAAAACAAACACAGCTACATTAGCAAAAATAATTAGTAAACTCTAGATGCTTTTTTTTTTCAAGGATGTATCTTACTAGGACATCCACTTTCCATATACCCTATTGGGACAAATAGACATCAAAGATGAGTATATGGGTCTTCGGTATCTCCCTTTAAATGGAGGGATCATGTAGCTACATTGGATAACGTTTGTATGGATGCAATTTTTGGAGCTGCACCTGCAGAAAAGCCGTAGCCTGGGGTGCAAAACACCTCTAAATAGTACCCCCTAAAACATAACTTTTATTATATATCCAATTAAAATAAAATTTATGTAAACCCAGTGAGATAAATATTAAAAATGGGATGTCAGGTAGGTTAGTGCTTGTGAGATCTGAGCATCATTGCTCCACTGTCAAGGGTTCTGCAGTAGCCCTGTGCACCTACTCTAACACCAACTAAAAACACTAGATTGCCGCCTCTACATGTTTCGCCGTCTCCACGGCGTTTTCAAGAGGCAAACTGTGGCAACAACACTACAAAATGGCGGCAGGGGCTATTTATAGACAGTGCCCCAAACATCATCACTCGGCAACAGCTTCCCGTCACCTATCCCATGCATCCTAAGATTGCTCCAATCCCTCTCAAGGATCCACAATCATATCCCAGGTCATACCCTCCTGGATCACCAATGGGAATATATAACATGTACTGACCTCATCTCCCTACGTACTTCGGGAGCGCTACGTCATACTATAGGGCCGGCCGTGTAACATCGTGCCGCGCTTGCGCACTAAGGCTTACTAAACATCGCTGTTGTCTATCTAACGCGAGTCAGCCGGCGCATGCGCCCGCACTTAAGTTTAACCTCGCTGCGGCTCTCGCTAGTGCGCATGTTCTCGCACTTATACTCGGATAATGATGACTATTCTAACTGCGCTTGCGTGGGGAAATATAGTTGTTACTGAAACTCTTATATGAATATGTAAAGGAGAACAGTATGCTGCTCTTAATATCTTCTATTCTATATCAATTCCTACATACTATAGTGCATAGAGATAGTGCATAAATGTGTAAGAACACTACAGTATGATGCAATAATATAATATATATATAGTGCCCTAAGTTTGCTTGTATCATCCAATATACAATTAGATCATATAAATAGATAAATAATACAGTGCAAAAACAATAAATAATCAGTCTCAATATAAATAAATAATAATCCATTGTGAATAAATATAATAATATGATCAATGTGTGTAAACATAACAGCCGAATAATACAGTGATACCAAAAATGTGATACCTAATATAATGACCTAAATCCCAAATTCAAAAAGTGTTGAACAGCCTACCCTAACTAATTCACCCATAATAACCACCCTCACTAGATGTATTCGCCGACGGGTAAGTATCTGGTAGTCATATTACGATATATGCATAATCAATATCATATTCTGCATATCAGATAAAGAAAAATATATATTATTTCAGCACCGGCTACTGTAAAGTATATGTATACTTTAAATCATGAATTGACAATATCCCAAGGGGGGTCAGTACATATGAAAAAACAAAAAGTATCAATCTAACTAGGATGAACTTTCCTTAATTTGTTCTACTAATGATCGTTTGACAATCATCCGCCAACTATTTGTATGTTAAAAACAACACTGGGAAAACCAAAAGTATTATAATTAAATACGAAAACCCTTCATTCAGGCCATTGGGTGCCTGACTATGGAGTCTCCAGATCCATTTGGCCTCTTCGTGTAGAAGAAGGTTATCAATGTCACCTTTACGTGGGCCCAATTTCAGTTGACTAAGTCCTATAAATAGTAATTCTCTGATCCGTCCTCCATGTACCGCTCTCATATGTCTAGAAATAGGCGTGTCCTTCTCTGTTCTGATGGAACTGAGATGCTGGGAGATGCGTTTGCGAAATTCTTGTGTGGTTTTGCCCACGTACCACTTAGGGCAGGGGCATTGAGCAATGTAGATAATATTGTGAGAGCTACAGTTAATGAACTGTCTGATCTCATAGTGACATCCATCAACAGGATTCCTCACTGTTTTAGTCTTATTTATCTGTTGACAGAAGCTACAATGTCCACAAGGATAGCAACCAGTAGTGGTATTTCTCAACCAGCACTCTTTTCTACCTCCAGTTGCCAGATGACTATGGACTAATTGATCTTTAATACTGGGACCCTTCCTGAATTTAATACTAGGAGATCTTCCAATTACCTGTACCAGGTCTTGATCACGTGTAAGTAGATGCCAATGTCTCCGCATTATTGCCATCACCTGGTCAGTATGTCCATCAAATGTTCCAATGCATCTTACTTTCTTGGAGGTATCAGTCGTTCTCATTGTTGTTAACAGTGCATTCCTATCTGAGCTACATGCCCTCTTGTATGCTGTTTTTAAATGTTTCCGAGGGTACCCCCTCTGCCTAAACCTCTCGTACAGATTCTGACTCTCCTTCTGAAAGTTTGCCTTCTCTGAGCAATTCCTCCTCGCTCTGAGGTACTGGCCAACCGGGATACTCCTCTTAAGGGATCCCGGGTGCCAGCTACCCCAATGGAGGAGCGAGTTGGTAGATGTAGGCTTGCGGAAAATATCCCTTTGCAGATGATTGTTCTCATCAATGTAAATCCTCAGATCTAAAAATTGGATAGATCTCCCACCTATCTCTGAAGTAAAGACCATCCCGATCTCATTATTATTCAACTTGTTCACAAATTCCTGATATAATTCAACTGGACCGTCCCACAACATAAGAATATCATCTATATATCGACCATAAAATAAAATGTGCTCAGTGAAAGAAATTAACTCATCAGAAAAAACAAACATGTCTTCCCACCACGTGTCTTACCGAAAGAGCGAGTGATGAGAGGACACAATTACAACAAGATGAACTTGTTAGGAACCAATTGCACGAACTATTGCTGGAGAGTGAGGGGGCTCCAGCCTCATTTGAGGCCCCTCTCACCAATATGAAACCTAAGTCAAAACTTACCCCTTGTTTTTCCCAATATCCCAATATAGAGATTTTTGTGGATGTGGTCTCACAGGAGTTGGGGAGTATTCGCCCCAAAAAAGAATTGGTCAATTCCAACTTGACCCCACAAGAACAAAATGCCCTAATTACGTTGAGGAATAATGAGTCACTGATAATTAAACCCAGTGATAAGGGCGGCAACATCGTCCTAAGGGATAGGGCAAACTATACTGAAATGGTAATGTCATTATTATCTGATGAAACTAAGTATGTAGTATTACCTGCTGACCCGACCAACAACTACCTCAAGGAATATAGAAATCTTCTCCTTCCTGCAAGAGAGAAAAACCTGATCTCTAAAGATGAATTACAAGCCATGCTCAACCCCCGTCCCACCATTGCTACTTTTTATGCACTCCCCAAAGTACACAAAAACACAAATCCTATTAGGGGGAGGCCTATAGTTTCGGGGAACAACTGTGTCACACAAGGTGGTAGCGTTTACTTGGATCACGCACTTTCTTCTTTTGTCACTGCACTTCCTTCATATTTACAAGACACAAAAGATACAGTATTGAAACTTAACAATATCACTGTGACCGACTCCACAATACTAACAAGTTTGGATGTGGAGAGCCTCTACAGCAATATACGGCACGAGCTTGGCATAGAGGCAGTTTCAACATTTTTACGCACTAAGAGCACATTGTTTCACGAGCACAACCAATTTATATTATCCTTACTCACTTTTATCTTAACGCACAACTATTTTACTTTTAATGGCACTTTCTATCACCAGACACAGGGCACCGCTATGGGGGCTTCTTGTGCACCTACTTACGCTAATCTTTTCTTAGGGTGGTGGGAAGACACGTTTGTTTTTTCTGATGAGTTAATTTCTTTCACTGAGCACATTTTATTTTATGGTCGATATATAGATGATATTCTTATGTTGTGGGAAGGTCCAGTTGAATTATATCAGGAATTTGTGAACAAGTTGAATAATAATGAGATCGGGATGGTCTTTACTTCAGAGATAGGTGGGAGATCTATCCAATTTTTAGATCTGAGGATTTACATTGATGAGAACAATCATCTGCAAAGGGATATTTTCCGCAAGCCTACATCTACCAACTCGCTCCTCCATTGGGGTAGCTGGCACCCGGGATCCCTTAAGAGGAGTATCCCGGTTGGCCAGTACCTCAGAGCGAGGAGGAATTGCTCAGAGGAGGCAAACTTTCAGAAGGAGAGTCAGAATCTGTACGAGAGGTTTAGGCAGAGGGGGTACCCTCGGAAACATTTAAAAACAGCATACAAGAGGGCATGTAGCTCAGATAGGAATGCACTGTTAACAACAATGAGAACGACTGATACCTCCAAGAAAGTAAGATGCATTGGAACATTTGATGGGCATACTGACCAGGTGATGGCAATAATGCGGAGACATTGGCATCTACTTACACGTGATCAAGACCTGGTACAGGTAATTGGAAGATCTCCTAGTATTAAATTCAGGAAGGGTCCCAGTATTAAAGATCAATTAGTCCATAGTCATCTGGCAACTGGAGGTAGAAAAGAGTGCTGGTTGAGAAATACCACTACTGGTTGCTATCCTTGTGGACATTGTAGCTTCTGTCAACAGATAAATAAGACTAAAACAGTGAGGAATCCTGTTGATGGATGTCACTATGAGATCAGACAGTTCATTAACTGTAGCTCTCACAATATTATCTACATTGCTCAATGCCCCTGCCCTAAGTGGTACGTGGACAAAACCACACAAGAATTTCGCAAACGCATCTCCCAGCATCTCAGTTCCATCAGAACAGAGAAGGACACGCCTATTTCTAGACATATGAGAGCGGTACATGGAGGACGTATCAGAGAATTACTATTTATAGGACTTAGTCAACTGAAATTGGGCCCACGTAAAGGTGACATTGATAACCTTCTTCTACGCGAAGAGGCCAAATGGATCTGGAGACTCCATAGTCAGGCACCCAATGGCCTGAATGAAGGGTTTTCGTATGCAGCATTTCTTTAAGATTCTTTAATAATTAATTTACTAATTTAATTATAATACTTTTGGTTTTCCCAGTGTTGTTTTTAACATGCAAATAGTTGGCGGATGATTGTCAAACGATCATTAGTAGAACAAATTAAGGAAAGTTCATCCTAGTTAGACTGATATTTTTTGTTTTTTCATATGTACTGACCCCCCTTGGGATATTGTCAATTCATGATTTGAAGTATACATATACTTTACAGTAGCCGGTGCTGAAATAATATATATTTTTCTTTATCTGATATGCAGAATATGATATTGATTATGCATATATCGTAATATGACTACCAGATACTTACTCGTCGGCGAATACATCTAGTGAGGGTGGTTATTATGGGTGAATTAGTTAGGGTAGGCTGTTCAACACTTTTTGAATTTGGGATTTAGGTAATTATATTAGGTATCACATTTTTGGTATCACTGTATTATTCGGCTGTTATGTTTACACACATTGATCATATTATTATATTTATTCACAATGGATTATTATTTATTTATATTGAGACTGATTATTTACTGTTTTTGCACTGTATTATTTATCTATATATATGATCTAATTGTATATTGGATGATACAAGCAAACTTAGGGCACTATATATATATTATATTATTGCATCATACTGTAGTGTTCTTACACATTTATGCTCTATCTCTATGCACTATAGTATGTAGGAATTCATATAGAATACATAGAATAAAAGATATTAAGAGCAGCATACTGTTCTCCTTTACATATTCATATAAGAGTTTCAGTAACAACTATATTTCCCCACGCAAGCGCAGTTAGAATAGTCATCATGATCCGAGTATAAGTGCGAGAACATGCGCACTAGCGAGAGCCGCAGCGAGGTTAAACTTA
The DNA here is from genome assembly GCF_029499605.1 of Hyla sarda. NCBI lineage: Eukaryota > Metazoa > Chordata > Amphibia > Anura > Hylidae > Hyla > Hyla sarda. The sequence continues at coordinate 172,336,608 of NC_079195.1, forward strand.
AGTGCGGGCGCATGCGCCGGCTGACTCGCGTTAGATAGACAACAGCGATGTTTAGTAAGCCTTAGTGCGCAAGCGCGGCACGATGTTACACGGCCGGCCCTATAGTATGACGTAGCGCTCCCGAAGTACGTAGGGAGATGAGGTCAGTACATGTTATATATTCCCATTGGTGATCCAGGAGGGTATGACCTGGGATATGATTGTGGATCCTTGAGAGGGATTGGAGCAATCTTAGGATGCATGGGATAGGTGACGGGAAGCTGTTGCCGAGTGATGATGTTTGGGGCACTGTCTATAAATAGCCCCTGCCGCCATTTTGTAGTGTTGTTGCCACAGTTTGCCTCTTGAAGACGCCGTGGAGACGGCGAAACATGTAGAGGCGGCAATCTAGTGTTTTTAGTTGGTGTTAGAGTAGGTGCACAGGGCTACTGCAGAACCCTTGACAGTGGAGCAATGATGCTCAGATCTCACAAGCACTAACCTACCTGACATCCCATTTTTAATATTTATCTCACTGGGTTTACATAAATTTTATTTTAATTGGATATATAATAAAAGTTATGTTTTAGGGGGTACTATTTAGAGGTGTTTTGCACCCCAGGCTACGGCCTTGGGGTTAGGTAATTAGTTGTGTTCCTTGGCCTCTATAGTCCCCTTTTGGTCTAATTGGGTTTTTGCACCTGCAGAAATCCACCGATCATCGGGCAGTGATCAATTTCATCAATTGTCACGATGCCGGCTGGCAGGAGGTGGATCCTCTGTGCCAGAGAGGGATTGGCGTGGACCGTGCTAGTGGACCGGTTCTAAGTCACTACTGGTTTTCACCAGAGCCCGCCGCAAAGCGGGATGGTCTTGCTGCGGCGGTAGTGACCAGGTCGTATCCACTAGCAACGGCTCAACCTCTCTGACTGCTGAAGATAGGCGCGGTACAAGGGAGTAGACAGAAGCAAGGTCGGACGTAGCAGAAGGTCGGGGCAGGCAGCAAGGATCGTAGTCAGGGGCAACGGCAGGAGGTCTGGAACACAGGCTAGGAACACACAAGGAAACGCTTTCACTGGCACAATGGCAACAAGATCCGGCGAGGGAGTGCAGGGGAAGTGAGGTATAAATAGGGAGTGCACAGGTGAACACACTAATTAGAACCACTGCGCCAATCAGCGGCGCAGTGGCCCTTTAAATCGCAGAGACCCGGCGCGCGCGCGCCCTAGGGAGCGGGGCCGCGCGCGCCGGGACAGGACCGACGGAGAGCGAGTCAGGTACGGGAGCCGGGGTGCGCATCGCGAGCGGGCGCCACCCGCATCGCGAATCGCATCCCGGCTGGAGGCGGTATCGCAGCGCACCGGGTCAGTGGATCTGACCGGAGCGCTGCAGTAGCGAGAGTGTAGCGAGCGCTCCGGGGAGGAGCGGGGACCCGGAGCGCTCGGCGTAACATCAATCTTTGTGAAGTTACCCCCTTTAAATGGACAGCTACCATGTTTTGCTTTCAAATATTTTTTTCCTGTAAGTCTTGTCTCTCCGATATAGAATGCTGATATATTACACTAATAACACAGTCATGTTCAGTTAGTTCACAATGCAGTGTACATAGAGCTACAGGGGCATTATTAGAGTCTTAAAGAGTCACCTGTCACCCAAAAAACTTTTTATATTTTGTTAATCAATGTATTAGAAACAACTTTCCAATTACATGTGATAAACAAAAATGTATTTTTATATCTTTTTTTTTTTTACTTAAAAAAAAACGACAACTAGGGGTCTCCCTACATGTCCCTGTGCATAGTGTTCGGACTCATGCCGGCCTGGCAGCATGAGTCCGAAATCTCAATGCAGCCAGACACTGAAGAGCACAGCGCAGCTCCCCACCTGTCAATCAGGCGAGAGCAAGCGCTGTAACCGCAGCACGGGTGCTCCTGACCTGGACAGATGTCAGTGTAGCGCCCAGCTGCACAGAAGAGGATCGGGTCTGCCCCTCCCGAGTCTGATCAAGGTCTTCAGGTCTTCAGCAGGGAGCAGCAAGTTAATGGGGATTAGATATATATATATATATATATATATATATATATATATATAGGCATTACACACATTATATATATATATATATATATATATATATATATATATATATATATTATGTGTGAAGCGGAAGAAGGGCGGAATTGTGCCCGTGCAGGTATCAGATGATGTTGCTCCCCCTTCCTCCCTTGCTCACTGCAGTATCTTGAGCAGCCACAAGGAATGAAAAAAAGATATTTATAGGCAGTTTTGTGTACAAATAAAGACAGGGATAGAGTCTGGGACAGATGGGGAGGGCTGATTAGGGAGAGTTTAGTTGATGATAGGTACTCTTTAAAGATCAGAGGCACAAGCCCCAGGACATGTGTTCCCCCACATTTGAAACAAAGTTATTATTGCACACACTGTATATTGTGATAACATAATACAACTTTACGACCATAGTGGGATTGAATAGCACATCCATTCTGGAACTGAACAATTCTCACTATACAAAGACCATGATTACCAATAATTCCAATATACAATGCTCAAATAATGCAGCCAAAAATGGGCTTATACCATAAATACACTACATTTCTATATTTCTTTTAACATACTGTCATTGAATAAAAATTACTGCAACCACACTGAAGCCCTGTGCATCGAAAAGAAAATATAGTGCCAATTAGACTGTGCCACATATTCTACCCCAGACAGTAAAGGCTCACCCAGCAAGATAATAACACCCTCACTCAGTAAATGAGATATTCTCTATTCTCCCTAACAGTATTTTTCTCCTCTTAATGCCTCACGCAGTAATAATGCCCACCATGACTCCAACAAAGTAACAGTTCCCCTTTTGTGCTTACACTTACTGTAATATTGTCAACCATTATTTGTCAATAGCAAAGTAATACTGCCAATCTTTATGTCCTGAGACAGTAATAATTCAGATTTGACAGAATTAATACTCTCTATCTGCCCCATCACACTAATATTTATCCCATGTGTGTCCAATACACAATAACAATGTGTAGCTTTGTGTACTTTACAAACTAATGAAGCATAAATGAGAATGCAGTGACTGACATCCGATGTCTGTATGCGCTCACTTTATTTATATTCTTTAAAAAATCCAACAGTAATTTCATCAACAAAGTGTAAGTCACTTTACTAATGCATTTCAAACCCAACAAGGCCCATAATCATGAGTGATAACAAGGACCCTGTTGGGTCTGACATGCATTAGTGACTGCCATTTAGTTACTAAAATTACTGATGGATGTTTTTAAGAAGATAAATAGGAAGGACTAATTTTTAACATAATTGGTTGCTAGTCATGGCATTTGAGAATTTATACAATGGCTTTGGGACTATTGCAGAGTGGTATGCACAGAAGATGGCTCAGCTGGCTGAAAGCCTATCTTTGCTTGCTACAAACTAACAATGCCCCCTAGAAAGAAATAATGCCACCTTTCTTCCCAATAGAAAATAATAAAAGTGGGGATTTATAAGTTACACTCCTTTTCTGACCTCACACAATTAAAAACAGATTCCCTTTTCCCTCCTAATATAAAATAGTACCCCCTTATTTTTGCCGAAAATATTAAAATTCAAGTGGAGTCTTCTTCTTGCCTATGAAGACAATGGGCCTCCACAGGTGGCACTATGCATTGCTCACATCAAGCCACCTGCACCAAGAGGCTGAAGCAATCTACATGTGGCATACAAGAGAAAGAATGGCTGGGTAAAAAGCCAATGACTTCCTGTTCTGCCAGAGGTATTAACCAGGGGTCAAGTCCTGGGAAAAAGTGTGGGAGCTCAGCCAGGATTTCCGCTGAAGGACTGGTCCTTGGACTTGTGCTAATGGGAATCATCTTCCTTCTGTGGAAAAAGTGGAGCAACTCCATTCCCATGAGTTTCTGCAGGACTTGACTTCGGGTTTGAACTATATCTGCAATGATGCGAGCACAGATACAGTTGCGAGTAGTGCTGCTTTCTTGGATCCCTGAGGGGGCGGGTCCTGTAGAGATTGAGGCCCTGGGCATTTTCCTAGTGTGCCCTCCCTAACCCTGGACATAAGAATACGTTTATATAGCAGGCAGAGATTGCTCGTAATAACAGCATGAGATCATTTTTAAATGTTTTCTGTATGAGTATATGGGAAAACATGCAAAAACACATTTGTTAGATCTTCTGCTCATCTGAATTCAAATGTAAACCGTTTGTTTTCTAAGAAATATCATTTTGGCTTCACCTATAAACTATACTTTTATGAATTTTAAGCATAAATGCTATTTGTGTCCTTTTCTATGGATTTATTAGTTTCCCTGACATTTTAGTTGTGGTTGTTACATGATATTTATGATTTCAGGAATACTCATTATATTAGTTTTCTTTTACATTTATGGTTGCTGATACCTTACCTGTATATTTAAAATCTGTATTGCATCTGTTTGTGCAGGAAGGAGGGAATATGACCGGGTACAAAACACTAAAAGGGCCTATTAATTCTGTTCTTCCTCATCAGTGTGGTAGGACTCCTATTAGCATTAACCACTATCCAAAATAGAAAAGCAAACAAATCTTCCCTCCGAATGAAACTTGATTTAATACTTAATGATAACATTTATTATAGGGTTTTTCCAAGACCATAATATATACCTAATTCCACTTCCACATGTTTCCTTTCTAAATTGTATCTAAGGATTAATTTTTACTGGGGCATGACAAATCTGTATGAATATTTTGGTGTGGGGGATATTATGGCATTTAGATTTTTTTTATACAATGTCAGGGCCCAGTAAAAGTGAAGAAAAGCTGTACTTACCTACCTCTGATCCCCTGCTGGTCTTGCTGCAGCTAAAGTTCTTCTGCTTCCAATTCCCCACAGCTTGTCTCTTCAGCTTCAAAGACGAGCATTTAGAGTTGGACCTGCCCACTTTTTCAATCACTAGATGCAGTGGTGTCCCGTATCAGCCCGTGATTGGCTGAGTGGGCAGGTCTTGCTCTAAGCGCTTAAGCAGAAATGGAGCTGCACAGGTGGACCAGGGATTTTATTTGTCCCTAGCATTACAAACTCCTCCATTTAAGAGGTCTGAAAAACTTGTTTGCTTTTTTATTTTTATTTTTTTAATCAATATATGTAGGTCCACATTAGTAGCTGCTTGCTTGGACATACCCTGTTCTATGCTAAATTACTGCTAAACTATGCAGGGGGTTCTGTAGCCACTTTAAGCAGCAACATTTTAGCCTGAACCCTAAAGGAACAGGACTGGACTATTTTTTACTTAGTATGTATTTTGAAGTGCATATTATTGGATACCTTTTGCTATTATATACAGTTCAATCACCTACATTATATAATTGGGGCCCTATGGATACATTTAAATATTTCTTCAATCAGGATTTAACAAAAAATGCTTGTATATGTCTATATATATATATATATATATATATATATATATATATATATATATATGTGTGTGTGTGTGTGTGTAGATTACTTAACCCCTTAAGGACCAGGCCATTTTACACCTTAGGACCAGAGCGCTTTTTGCAATTCTGACCAATGTCACTTTAAACATTAATAACTCTGGGATGCTTTTAGTTATCATTCTGATTCCGAGATAGTTTTTTTGTGACATATTCTACTTTAACATAGTGGTAAAATTTTGTGGTAACTTGCATCCTTTCTTGGTGAAAAATCCCAAAATTTTATGAAAATTTTAAAATTTTGCATTTTTCTAACTTTTAAGCTCTCTGCTTGTAAGGAAAATGGATATTCCAAAATATTTTTTTTTTAATTCACATATACAATATGTCTACTTTATGATTACATCATAAAATTGAGGAGTTTTTACTTTTGGAAGACACCAGAGGGCTTCAAAGTTCAGCAACAATTTTCCACAAAATTTTCAAACTCACTAATTTTCAGGGACCAGTTCAGGTTTGAAGTGGATTTGAAGGGTCTTCATATTAGAATTACCCCACAAATGACACCATTATAAAAACTGCACCCCCAAAGTATTCAAAATGACATTCAGTCAGCCTTTAGGTGTTTCACAGGAATAGCAGCAAAGTGAAGGAGAAAATTCACAATCTTCATTTTTTACACTCGCATGTTCTTGTAGACCCAATTTTTTAATTTTTGCAAGGGGTAAAAGGAGAAAATTTATACTTATATGTGTAGCCCAATTTCTCTCGAGTAAGCACATACCTCATATGTCTATGTAAATTGTTCGGCGGGCGCAGTAGAGGGCTCAGAAGGGAAGGAGCGACAAGGGGATTTTGGAGAGTACGTTTTTCTGAAATGGTTTTTGGGGGGCATGTCACATTTAGGAAGCTCCTATGGTGCCAGAACAGCAAAGAAACACCACATGGCATACCCTTTTGGAAACTAGACCCCTTGATGAACATAACAAGGAATAAAGTGAGCCTTAATACCCCACAGGGGTATCACGACTTTTGCATATGTAAAAAAAAATATTTTTTTTTCACTGAAATGTTTCCCCCCAAATTTCACATTTTTGCAAGGGTTAACAGCAGAAAATACCCCCCAAAATTTGTAACCCCATCTCTTCTGAGTATGGGAGTACCCCATAAGTGGAGCTGAAGTGTACTGCGGGCGAACTACAATGCTCAGAAGAGAAGGAGTAACATTTGGCTTTTTGAGAGCAAATTTTGCTCGGGGGGCATGTCGCATTTAGGAAGCCCCTATGGTGCTAGGACAGCAAAAAAATCCCACATGCCATACCATTTTGGAAACTAGACCCCTTGGGGAATGTAACAAGGAATTAAGTGAGCCTTAATACCCCACAGGGGTTTCACGACTTTTGCATATGTAAAAAAAAAAATGTTTCACTAAAATGTGTGTTTCCCCCCAAATTTCTAATTTTTGCAAGGGTTAATAGCAGAAAAGACCCCCCAAAATTTGTTACCCCATCTCTTCTGAGTATGGCAGGTACCCCATAAGTGGAGCTGAAGTGTACTGCGGGCGAACTACAATGCTCAGAAGAGAAGGAGTAACATTTGGCTTTTTGAGAGCAAATTTTGCTCGGGGCATGTCGCATATAGGAAGCCCCTATGGTGCCAGGACAGCAAAAAAAAAAAAAAAAACACATGCCATACCATTTTGGAAACTAGACCCTTGGGGAACGTAACAAGGAATTAAGTGAGCCTTAATACCCAACAGGGGTTTCACGACTTTTGCATATGTAAAAAAAAATTATTTTCCCTAAAATGTGTGTTTCCCGCCAAATTTCACATTTTTGCAAGGGTTAATAGCAGAAAAGACCCCCCAAAATTTGTAACCCCATCTCTTCTGAGTATGGCAGTACCCCATAAGTGGAGTTGAAGTGCACTGCTGGTGAACTACAATGCTCAGAAGAGAAGGAGTCACATTTGCAAACTTTGCTGAAATGGGGCGGACATGTTGCATTTAGGAAGCCCCTATGGTGCCAGGACAGCAGAAAACCCCCCACATGGCATACCATTTTGGAAACTAGACCCCTTGGGGAACGTAACAAGGAATTAAGTGAGCATTAATACCCCACAGGGGTTTCCCGACTTTTGCATATGAAAAAAAAACTATTTTTTCACTAAAAAATTATGTTTTAACCAACATTTTACATTTTTTACAAGGGTTAATAGCAGAAAAGACCCCCCACAATTTGTAAATACATTTCTTTGGAGTAAGGACGTACCTTATTTTTGAATGATTATGGCTTGGCGGAGGCACAGCGGGTCTTGGTATAGCGTGAGGTCAGTCAGGGGCCTTGAGCTTCATATGGAGCAGGCGTGTGGGACCCCCCCTCAAGGAGCATTAATGGGGGAGCACTGAGCCCTAAAATAGGGGAACACTATGGGGGACAATGGGCCATAACTGGGGTAAACAGGTGGGGTACAGAGGCCCGTAATATGGGGTACAGTGGGCCAGAAAATTATAAATAATAATAAAACAGGATATGTTCCCAGAATGATGACCCAGAGCATAGCCAAAACGAAAAAAAAATATGCCCGCCCCAAACCCTATGCTCTGAATCATCATTCTGGGAATGTGATGTGTGTGGCCCTCCCTAACCTGTTGCCTCAAATGCGCACCCGCTCAGGTGGAGAGAGAGCGCGGCGCATTTGAGGCAACAGAAAAAGTCCCAGATGAGAGTGACTCAGTGACCTATGACCCTTTTTAAAAAAAAAAAAAAAAAAACCCAGAGGTCTTATCAGTTTTTTTCTTTTTTTCCGTTTTATGGGCAATTTTGTGATTTATGGGGTTAAAATTTGGAATGTACTCTGGACTTGGTACATTGGTCAAATTATGGACAATTCAAAATGTAAAGGGAAAATTTAGGGCTCCATGGAAGTGTGATACTCCCTGAAGCAGCCTATGCAGAGGCCCGGATTATCTGGGCAAATGTCGCACTGATAGATGGTGTCATTCCAAATCCCCTTCCTGCGACACACTCTGCATTTTTTCTGGTATCGCCCCTTCTTTCCAGTGTGGGGGACCTCACCTGGAAAGTGCTGGCCGGGGACGATCCTGACGCCTATAACTCCAGACCCTTGGGAAGTCCGGCCTCATCTTTCCCGGTCGCCAAAGATCAGGAACCTTAGGACTTCTTCTTGGTACTGGAGGAATGTCCCTGTGTTGCCAGCGTACTGGGATAGTACAAAAGCGTTGTACATGGCAACCTGTACCATGTAGACCGCAACTTTTTTGTACCATGCCCTTGTTTTCCGCATGGCGTTGTATGGCTTGAGGACTAGATCTGAGAGATCAACTCCCCCCATATACCGATTGTAGTCCAGAGCCGGTCCCTCGGTACCTCGCACAGGGACAGGGGTGCTGCCATTCCCATGAATAGTGGTGAGTATAAGGACATCCCTCTTATCCTTATACTTCACCAACAACCGGTTATCATTGGTCAGGGCACGGGACTCACCCTTGGGGATAGGCGTCTTGACCAAATTTAGAGGGAGGCCTCTCTGGTTCTTCTGCACGGTCCCACAAGCGGACGTGGATCTGGCGGAAAGGGATTTGAACAGGGGGATGCTGGTATAAAAGTTATCCACGCGCACATGGAAACCCTTATCCAGCAATGGGTGCACAAGGTCCCAAACGTGTTTCCCGCTAACACCCAGAGTGGGGGGACATTCTGGGAGTTCAATACGGGAATCTCGTCCCTCATATACTCTAAACTTGCAAGTGTACCCGGAGGTACTCTCACAAAGTTTGTAGAGTTTCACGCCATACCGCACCCGCTTCGAGGGAATATACTGGCGGAAGATGAGTCTCCCCTTAAAACTGATGAGAGACTCATCTACCGAGAAGTCCCTGAGGGGTTCGTAGGCCTCCAAAAATATGGCCCCAAAGTGATTGATGACCGGCCTCACTTTGTAAAGCCGGTCATAGGCGGGAACACCTCGGGGCGGACATGCCACATTATCTGCATAATGCAGGCATTTCCGAATCGCCTCGTACCGCCTCTGTTTCATCACCATACTGTAAAGCGGGGTCTGGTAGAGAACGTCCCCTAATGACTAGCACTTGGTTTTTTGTTCAGGCCCATATGCAGCGTGAGGCCAAAAAATTTCCTCATTTCCGCTGCATCAATGGCGCGCCATTCATTGGACCTGGCCAAGAGCGAATCTGGTTGGTGGGCAATGAACTGCTGGGCATACAAGTTTGTTTGCTCCACCATTAGATTGACCAGGCTGTCACTGAAAAGAAACTTAAAAAAGTCCAGATCAGTGAATCCAGCATGGTCAATCCGGATTCCTGAGTTGCCAACAAACTCAGGAATCCGTGGCTGATAACCCTCTGGGGGGCTCCAGACAGGGTCATCGGAAGGGGGCTCCGGTGCAGTTGTCTGGGGGTCCGGACTCCTATTACGAGTGGCATTGCCACCTGTCCTAGTGTCTTCCACTGGGTCTCTTTCATGGGGGGTGCGTGGCCTCGCCTGGCGGCGTCTCCGCCGCCGTACAGGGGACTCATCATCACTACTAGATGATGAGGAGGGTGAGGAAGAACACAAAAAAGTCGGATCTTCCTCGTCCTCACTGGCAGATTCGGAGTCGGAGGCTAAAAAAGCATAAGCCTCCGCTGCTGAAAATGCCCGGCGGGCCATCGCCTTTTTTCTACTGTGGCGGGGGTGGGGCGGTGGCGGGGGGGGAGGGTGTGTGTGTGTGGGGGGGGGCAGGGAAGTATGTAGTGTGTGGTGCCTGGTGTAAACTTACAGGGAGAAAAAAAAGCTGCGGGCAAAAAAAAAATGGGTGGCACTCGCAGCACCCTGAACCCCTAATAGGGCCCGGAGTCACACGGATCAGGTGACAGCGGACCCTTGAGGACCTATTAGGGGGCCAGGGGGGGGGATTTTTTTTTTTACTTTTTGGGGACACAGAATGCCTACCTTGCCCTGAATACTGCTCTCCCTGATCTAGGGGCTCCTGAGGGGGCTCCGATCGTGCAGAGGGGGGGGGGTCCCGGTCCTCTCGTGGTAGCTCTGCCCGCTGACTGAACTCAGCGAGCGCGCAGAGCTGCATGAGGGGACCGTTAACCCCTGCTCTGCTGGACTACTATTGGCCGGACGATCCCGGCCAATAGAAGCGTTGCTGGGGTGGTGACAGTACTGTCACCGCTCCCCAGCAACTGGAGGTGATTGGCGGTGTATTGTACACCACCGATCACCTTCTTTTTCCGGGTCATCGGGTCACAAGTGACCCGAATGACCGGAATCGCAGCAGATCGCTTGCATGAATTCGCGAGTGCTCTACTGCGATCGCCGACATGTGGGGGTCCCGGGACCCCCCTCGGCATTTGCACGGCATGCCTGCTGAACGATTTAAGCAGGCATGCCGTTCCGATCTCTGCCCGGTGCGTGGCAGGGATCGGAAAACGCCAGGGCGTAACATTACGCCCTTGGTCCTTAAGGGGTTAAACATGATCCTCTAATGTATTCCTATCTGGTAAATCCTCTTCTACCTTCATTCATTTACCACCTCCAAGTACCCATATCCAAGTGAATACTCAACTTCAACATATTGGAACTCACACAAGTCAGTTAATAACCTGTCCCCTCCATACAACTCTGCTCCAACATCCAAAAAAAAAAACCTCCATGCATGTAATCTCCAGTCCTTGCAAGACAACACTCTGCTCTGGATGAGGGGCAAAAACTCTGAAACAGCTTTCTACAGATTAGTAACCTCTTCTTATGGACAGTTTTTTGGCTTGGCTTAAATCCACAGCCATGTTCTAAGTCTTTTAATTGGAGTCGAACGCTGACTTGAATTGAAAGCTACCTGCAAAAAGAAGGCATCAGTGAGCTACTTTGTCTTTCCTACTTCCCAGAATTTCCATTGGAGCATGAATGACTTATAACTCTCCACACAACTTTATGAAATACTCTTCAAGGAGAAACATTACCCCTTTAGTCCCTCTTGTCTGCTTCTCAGATTTTCGTTTTCAAGATTTGTCCTGTACATACCCCATACTCTGGAACTCAGTATCCCACCAAATCTTTTGCCATTCAGACACTCAAAAGGAATCTAAAAACTCATCTCAACATGAATGAATAAATAAATAAAAATAATTTCCATGGCCCAATACCCACTACCCAGAAAAAGCTCCTTGTTTTTGTTTGGATGTAATGTGGCAAATAAATGCAGATTCATTGTATTACACAGTTGTAAAAATACACATGTCCATCAAGTTCAACCAAGGAGTGAAAGGAAGGGGTATGGGTGGATGAAGAGTAGGGGTGAAATTCTCTATTTTTTGAAGCCTTCAATCGTTCCTGCTCTGAGTATCTCCTCAGGTATACTGTACCATAAATTCACAGTTCTTATAGTAAAGAAGGCTTGTCACCCCTGGAGACTAAACCTTTTTTTTGCCAGGCAGAGGTAGTGCCCGCTTGTCTTTTGAGAGGTTTTTACCCATTTTTTTTGTATGGGCCATGCAGATTCTTTAATAGGGTGATCATATACCCCTTAACGACATAGGACGTAAATGTATGTCCTGATGCCCTTGTACTTACACACCAGGATGTACATTCACATCCTATACATGACGTGAGCACCGGAACGGCGATCACGTTGATGTCTGCCATTAACCCCTCAGATGCTATGATCAATACAGATCCAATCATCCATAGTGGCTGGGATCCAATCATCCAGCATGGCTGCCGGAGGTCCCCTCACCTGCCCATCTCCAGGAGTCTTCTGCTGTGGTCTGAGATTGAGCAGACCAGAGCAGAAGATCGCTGATAACACTGATCAGTGCTATACCCTATGCATAGCACTGAACAGTATTAGCAATCAAATGATTGCTATAGATAGTCCAAACAGCAAGAAAGAAAACAGAGGGCACTCACGATTTTCTCTTGTCCGGACTTTATTTTGGAGGTCATTACAGCAGCAGGTACGCCAGGTAGGTGTTAAATTGCATTAGACCAGCACTAAACGGGAGCCATGACGGTAATAGCTATTTTGCACCGCTCCCGGCGCTTCTCCAGACCACCTATAGATTGTCCCCTATGGGGACATAAAAAGTGTTAAAAAAAAAAAAGGTAAAAAGTAAAATAAAATTAAAAAAAGGTAAAAATTATGAAAAATCCCCTCCCCCAATAAAAATTTAAATTGTTCCTTTTTCCCATATTTGGTATTGCCGCATGCGTAAATGTCCGAACTATCAAAATATAATGTTAATGATCCTGTACAGTGAATGGCGTAAACATATAAAAAAAATCTCCAAAATTGCTGCTTTTTTGTCACATTTTATTCCCAAAAATATTTTGAAAAATGATTTAAAAGTTTCATATATGCAAATGTGGTATTGATAAAAAGTACAGATTATGGCACAAAAAAAGTTAGCCCTCAAACAGCCGCCCTCAAACAGCCGCAAGTTAGAAAATTATAGGCCGTCAAAATAGAGGGATTTTAAACACTAATTTGATTAAAAAGTTTGAGATTTTTTTTAAAGAGGTACAGTAATAAAAAAAAAGTATGTAGTCACGGGTTTCATTTTAATCGCATTGACCCACAGAACGAAGAAAATAAGTAATTTTTACGTAAAGTGTAAATCGTGAAAAGGAAACCTTACAAAATCTTCAAAATTGCATTTTTTTTGTTTATTATCCCACACAAATAAATTTTTTTTGGTTGCACCATACATTTTATAGTAAAATGAGTGATGTCATTACAAAGGACAACTGGTCGTGCAAAAAACAAGCTCTCCTGTGGATAAAAATAAAAAAGTTATGATTTTTTGAAGGTGAGGAGGAAAAATGAAAATGCAAAAATAAAATTGGCTGTGTCCTTAAAGGGGTTATCCAGGAAAAAACTTTTTTTTTTTATATATATCAACTGGCTCCAGTAAGTTAAACAGATTTGTAAATTACTTCTATTAAAAAATCTTAATCATTTCAGTACTTATGAGCTTCTCAAGTTTAGGTTGTTCTTTTCTGTCTAAGTAATCTCTGATGACACGTGTCTAGGGAACCGCCCAATTTAGAAGAGGTTTGCTATGGGAATTTGCTTCTAAACTGGGCGGTTCCCGAGACACATGTCATCAGAGATTACTTAGACAGAAAAGAACAACCTTAACTTCAGAAGCTCATAAGTACTGATAGGATTAAGATTTTTTAATAGAAGTCATTTACAAATCTGTTTAACTTTCTGGAGCCAGTTGATATATATAAAAAAGTTTTTCCTGGAATACCCCTTTAAGGCCAAAATGAGCTGTGTCCTTAACTCCTTAAGGACACATGAGGTACTGGCGTCATAGCGGGTCAGGCGCGGCCTCTAACAACGGCCGGGACCCGTGGCTAATAGCACGTGGCATTGATCGCGGTGCGGCGCGCTATTAACCCTTTAGACGCTGCGTTGAAAGTTGAACGCCGCGTCTAAAGTGAAAGTACGCTGGTTAGCTCAGTGGGCTGTTCGGGATAGCCGCGGCGAAATCGCGGCATTCCCGAACAGCTTACAGGACAGCAGGAGGGTCCCTACCTGCCTCCTCGCTGTCCGCTCGCCGAATGACTGCTCAGTGCCTGAGATCCAGGCATCAGCAGTCAAGCGGCAGAATCATCGATCACTGGTTTCCTATGAGAAACCAGTGATCAATGTAAAAGATCAGTGTGTGCAGTGTTATAGGTCCCTATGGGAGCTATAACATTGCAAAAAAAAAAGTGGGAAAAAAAAGTGAATAAATATCATTTAACCCCTTCCCTATTAAAAGTTTGAATCGCCCCCTTTTCCCATAAAAAAAAAAAACAGTGTAAATAAAAATAAACATATATGATATCGCCGTGTGCGTAAATGTCCGAATTATAAACATATATCGTTAATTAAGCCGCACGGTCAATGGCGTACGCGCAAAAAAATTCCAAAATAGTGAATTTTTGGTCACTTTTTATATCATGAAAAAATGAATAAAAAGCGATCAATAAGTCCTATCAATGCTAAAAACTTCAGATCACAGCGCAAAAAATGAGCCCTCATACCGCCCCTTATGCGCAAAAATAAAAAAGTTATAGGGGTCAGAAGATGACAATTTTAAACGTATAAATTTTTCATGTAGTTATGATTTTTTTCTAGAAGTACGACAAAATCAAACCTATATAAGTAGGGTATCATTTTAATCGTATGGACCTACAGAATAAAGATAATATGTCATATTTACCAAAAAATTTACTACAGAGAAACGGAAGCCCCCAAAATTTACAAAACAGCATTTTTTTTTTTTTTCAATTTTGTCTCACAGTGATTTTTTTTTTCCATTTCGCTGTAGATTTTTGGGCAAAATGACTGACATTACAAAGTAGAATTGGTGGCGCAAAAAATAAGCCATCATATGGATTTTTAGGTGCAAAATTGAAAGAGTTATGATTTTTTAAAGGCAAGGAGGAAAAAACGAAAATGGAAAAACCCTCGGTCCTTAAGTGGTTAAGGGGTTAAACGTCTATTTTAAAGACTAAACAAATCAAACTATTTTAATCTTTTCTCATAGCTAAGATGTTCCATGCCCCTTATTAGTTCAGTTGTGTGAATCTGTACCCTTTTCAGCTTCATAACGTTCCTTTCATGATCTAGTGCCAAAAGTGAACAGCATATTCCAGGTGAGGCCGCACCAATGCTTCACAAAGCGGTAGTATTATGTCCCTGTCCTGCAAGTTCATGCCTCTTTTGATACAAGATAATATCCAACTGACCTTAGAAGCAGCTGCTTGACATCTATTGCTGTTCTGATCTACAAGTACACCCAGATCCTTCTCTACTAGTGACTCCCCCAGTTTTACTCCCCCATGCAGGTTATTAGTACCCAGATGCATAACTTAACATTTATCCACATTAAACCTCATTTGCTAAGTGGATGCCCAAACACTCAGTGTGTCCAAGTCAACTTGTAACTTATGCACATCTTCAATATGCTATACTGTGCAACAAAGCTTGGTGTTGTCTGCTAAGATAGAAACAGAGCTGTTAATACCATTTTCTATCTCAAATAAGTTAAACAAAATCAGGCCCAGTACTGAACTGTGAGGGATAACAGTAATAACTGGTAACCAATCACAGTAGAAATGATTGAACACCACTTACTGGATATAGTTCTTAAACCAGTTTTCATTCCAGTTACAAACTAAACTTTCTAAACCTAAAGACCTTTAAGGGGAATTCTGGTACAAAACATCACAGGATAGGGGATAAGTGTCTGATCGCGAGGGGTCCGACCGCTGGGACCTCCCGCAAACTCCTGCTGGGCATCTCTGTGTTCAGAACACTGGCTCTTCTTTTGATCGGAGCGGCCGTGGTCGACATGCCCCCTCTATGCATCTCTGTGGGAGAGCTGGAGATACAGGGCTCGTGTATCTTCGGCTCTCCCATAGAGATGCATGGAGGGGGAGTGTTGACCACAGCTTTATGCATGAGGAGAGCTGGGGCACCAGGCTGGAGATCGAGATCAGACACTTATTCCCGATCCTGTGGTTAGGAGATAAGATGTTATGTACCGGAGTCTACTATGACACTTTTGCAAGATCTGAAAGCATGGCATCCACAGTCACTCCTTGGTCCAGGCTTCTGCTCACATCTTCATTAAAGCAAATTTGTTTAATTTGACAAGTTCTGTCCTTAGAAAACTGATGTTGGCTATCACTTAGCACTATTACCTTTTATGTATTCCTGTATATCGCTTTAAGCCCCAAAAATAATTTTTCCACAATGGACGTTAAAGGGGTACTCCAGTGGAAAAAACTGTTTCTAATCAACTGTTGCCAGAAAGTTAAACAGATTTGTAAATTACTTCTATAAAAAATCACCTGCTGTATGCTCTAGAGGAAGCTGTGTAATTCTTTTCAGTCTGACCACAGTGCTCTATGCTGACACCTATGTCCATGTCAGGAACTGTCCAGAGCAGGATAGGTTTGCTATGGGGATATGTTCCTGCTCTGGTATGTTCCTGCTCTGGACAGTTTCTGACATGGACAGAGGTGGCAGCAGAGAGCACTGTGGTCAGACAGAAAATAACTATACAACTTCCCCTGCTGGAAGGTTTAAGATTTTTAAATAGAAGTAATTTACATATCAGTTAAACTTTTTGGCACCAGTTGATTTAACCTCTTAAGGACCATGGACGTGTATACACGTCCAATGGCCCTTAACCGGGTATGGCGCAGGCTCCTGACTCGAGCCTGCGTCATACCGCCGGCCCCCAGCTGATTCCTGTAGCTGGGGGCCGGCGTTAATAGCCGACATGCGGCGATCACCACGGCCGGCTATTAACCCTTTAGATTGCCGCTGTTGACAGCGGTGTCCAAAGGTGCCTGTATTCAGTCCCTGGTGGTCCAGTGGGGTGGATCACGTGTGTGGGGGGGGGGGGGGGGGGGGAGGAGGTTGGTGATCCACTGCTGAAGTAGCCTGAGGGCTTACCTCTCCTTCCGTGTCGGCTCCGGCTCTATGAATGATACATTTATCATTCGAGCGCGGAGCACACAGATGAATGGGATTGTATGTAATCCCATTGATCTGTATGAGGAATCAAATGATTCCTCCTAAAAGTCCCCTAAGGGGACTAAAAAAGTCCCCTAAGGGGACAAAGGGGTATAAAATGAAAAAGTTTAAAAAAAAGTTTAATAACGCACACATTAACTCCTTCCTTATTAAAATTTTTAATCACCCCCCTTTTCCCAATTTTCATATAAAAAATATATAAACATAATAAAAATAAACATATATGATATCGCCGCGTGGGTAAATGTCCGAACTATAAAAATATATCGTAAATTAAACCGCATGGTCAATGGCTTATGCGCAAAAAAATTCCAAAGTCCAAAATTGGGTATTTTGGTCACTTTTCATACCATAAAAAAGGAATAAAATGTGATCAAAAAGTTCGATCAAAACAAAAATGGTACCGTTTAAAACTTCAGATCACGGCGCAAAACATTTGCCCTTATACCACCCTGTAGGCGGAAAAATAAAAAAGTTATATGGGTCAGAAGAGGACAATTTTAAATGTATTAATTTTCCTGCATGTAGTTAGGATTTTTTCCAAAAGTACGACAAAATCCAACCTATATAAGTAGGGTATCATTTTATTCGTATGGAATAAAGATAAAGGGGGAGATTTATCAAAACCTTTGCAGAGGAAAAGTTGCCCAGTTGCCCATAGCAACGAATCAGATCGCTTCTTTCATTTTAAACAAGGCCTTAGCTAAATGAAATAAGAAATCTGATTGGTTGCTATGGGCAACTGGGCATATTTTCCTTTGCACAGGTTTTGATAAATCTCCCCCAAAGTCTTTTTTGCCGAAAAATTTACGGCGTAGAAAAGGAAGCCACCAAAATTTACAAAATTTTGTTTTTTCTTCAATTTTGTCGCACAATGTTTTTTTTTTCCGTTTTACTGTAGAGTTTTGGGTAAAATGCCTGTTGTCATTACAGAGTAGAATTGGTGGTGCAAAAAATAAGCCCTCATATGGATTTTTAGGTGCAAAATTTAACGTGTTATAATTTTTAAAAGGTAAGGAGAAAAAAATGAAAGTGCAAAAACAGAAGAACACTTGGTCCTTAATTTGTTAAAGAAAAAAAAAGTTTTCCGCCGGAGTACCCCTCTAAGTGTACCAGTCGTTACCTGGGGAGGACCTAGAGCCTGTTTTGGTGCCTCATTTGTCATGAGCCAGCCCCTTGGCACAATACCAGACACCAGAGAATCTCTTAATATTAAGCACAGAAATTACTAAGCTAAGTTTACTGAGAACTCTTGAGTGTAATCCATCTTGAACTTTGTTTACACTTATTTAAATTTTTCTTATACTATATCTACATTAAAGAATACCTGTCACCAAAATAAGCTTTTAATATATTGTTCCTTATGTTGTTATTATTAGACACTTTGCTATTTACTTGCTGTTATAGTTCTCAACCTTTAAATGTTTTTAATGTGATTGAAAAAAACAGCCACTAGGTGGCTCTGTTCTGTTCCCAAACAGTTAATTTGGTCTTCACCCGGACCTGCAGAAGTCCAAACTCAGGAAGTGCATGCAGGGCATGGCAAGGCACAGCTCTTGCAGGCTTCAGTGACATCACACCTGCAGGGGAACGCCCACCTTCTCCTGCCGGGAGCTCACACAATGTGAGCAAGGAGAAAGGTATGATACACAGCTTTTTAAATCTCAGATTTTTTTTTTTTTTAGGGGTGTTAGGAGTAGTTAGGGAATATAATCTGAGTTAGTTTAGAAAATATGGTTTGATGACAGGTACTCTTTAAGCCAGTTTAGTGGATTACATGATGTGTGATCAGCATTGCCCCAGCTTGCATCTGTTCCTACATCTTCTTTTGTATATACAGATCTAAAGAACCCATTCTGTAGCATTGCCTCCTCTTGATCCCCAGTGAACACCTCCACATTATCATCATGAAGGGGTCCTTTTGTTGTTGTTTCTTAACATTTTTATATTGAAAAAAAAAAATTGGGATTTATTTTGATTTCTTTGGCCACCTGCATTTCATTGTGATTTTTTCTGCTTTTATTACATTTTTACATATTTTTGAATGGTGTATTGGTGAGAATCTCTAAGCAGTGCAATATGGAGTAGAATAATGACAGTGTGATTGGTCACTGTTTCTTATTGTTTTGAACATTAGCGGACATCTTTTAGATGTCCAGTGCCCACAGTGTTCTATGTTATGTGTATTGCCAACATCTGTCTCTAGCAGCTGCCATCTGATATTATAATTGAGTAAAGTCATTGTTTTAGCTCATGAAATGTTAACATTGCAATTAGTGTTCATTATATTCTTCTACTTCCCCTTTCTGCACGTTCATCCAGCAAATTGTATGTAAAGCTGTTTAGTATGCAATATCTTCCCCTATAAAGTGTCCAGTAGCTGAAGAATTGTGCTGCGAATTTCATTGTTGCTTCTTTAGGCTGAAAACAGACATAGCATTTTTGTTTAAAAATGCCACCCCATAACAGATGTTAGCTGGGGCTAAAAATGAAACTCCTAGCCTACAGTACATGGCATTTTTATTTTTGCCATTTTTCACCCTTTAGAAAGCCTTGAGTCACATGATGAAAGAATTATACGATTTGTATGATTTGCCTTTTTCTCTTTTTTATTACATGATTTGTAATGAGGTATAAAATGACAAATGACGAATGCCTATAGTAATACACATTATTTTTGAAAAAGAAAACACCACAAAAACTGCATCATGGAGGGGAAAACTGGGGGGGAAGTCTTTTTAGGCCAAAAATATGTCAAACAAAAGGGTAAAATTCCAGTCTGTTCTGAGCATTTGTGTCACCTCTCCTCTCTATCCCTATCTTACTGTTAAAGATGGGGTTTTATTTTTGAGAAGCCACCTTCATGGCAAGTACAGTGTCTCACATAATTGAGTACACCCCTCACGTATTTGTTAATATTTTATTTTGTGAAGCTGAAGAAATAACACTCTGCTAGAATGTAATGTAGTGAGTGCACAGCCTGTATATGTCTAAACCTTGGCAACAAAAGTGAGTACCCCCTAGGTGAAAATGTCCAAATTATACCCAATTAGCCAGTTTCACTCCCCAGTGTTATATGGAGCAGGTGCCTTTGGTGTTATTGCTCTCACATTCTCTACTGGTCACTAGAATTTCAGCATGGCCCCGCATGACAAAGAATTGTTGCTCTACATAAAGATGTTCTAAGCTTTAAGAAGATTGCCAAGACCCTGATACTGAGCTGCAGCACAGTGGGCCAGGCCATACAGTGGTTTTCAGGACAGGTTCATATTAGAACAGGCCTCGCCATGGTCGACCAAGTTGAGTGCACATGCTCATCATCATACCCAGAGGTTGTCTTTGGGAAATAGACGTATGAGCGCTGCCAGCATTGCTACAGAGGTTGGGTAGGGGGTCAGCCTGCCAGAGCTTTGACCATACACAGCACACTGCTTCAAATTGGACTGTCATCCCAGAAAGCAGGCAGACTAAGGACACTGTTTTCTGGAATCATGCCCTGTGATCCATGTGGTTGGAGATAAGTGTGTGATCACGAGGGGACTGACCGCTGGGGCACCCATAGGGTTGCATTTATAGGTCTGCAGTTCTGTGTCACACCATGCATGGGGAGAGTCAGGGTGCCAGAGCAAAGTGATCACAGGGGGGGGGGGTCCCAGAGGTTGCCCCTAAAACCCCCCAGTCCCTGTGGATTAGGGGTATGTTGTTAAGTACCGGTATTCCCCCATAATGACTGTGTGTAGAGTTATTTTGAGGGGGACACAACATTAAAGACTGTTATACAGTCTGTGCACTGTACTATTTCACATAGTACCAGAAAGTCACTTCTTCAGTGTTGACACATCAAATGATATAATAAAATATTTCCAAAAATATGAGGGGTGTACTCCCTTATGTGAGATATTGTAGTACTTGACAGTTGATATAATATTTTTAAGCCTGGGATGCTTTGAGGCTTTTCTTTAGATGTTCATTATTATTTGTTGCAAAAAAATAAAAATAAAATTCACATATGAATTTATACATGTAACAATATCCAAAGAAACACAGGGTTTATCAAGATGTTTTTGTTTATATCTAAATATTAGCTGAATGTTGCTTTTCACAATGTGAAAACGGAGTCTCCTCCTTGCTGTTCTCCAAGTTTTACAGCAGTTGATTTCTTATGGTGTCCTCGAAAGCTAAATCTACAAAGGTGTGTCCTTTTTTGGATATTGTATTCTATCGATTTACTTTTCTAATGCATTACCCTATAATAAGAAAAGCTAATAAATAGAATCCATCATTATTGTCTGGCTGGGTTCTGCCTCTTCTATGATTCCAAATGAATGCTGGTCCCAGAAGCCTTTGCTTTTGAAAACCAGGATGCTTTAAAAAATCATATTTCATATCCATATTGTTTAAAGGTAATTATAACAATTTCCAGTGTCTCTTGACAAGACACAGATTGGAATACATACTGAGACATTTTACATATACTAATAAAGAAGCATACCTCTCCTTAGATGTCTGATAAGGAATCTTCGGTGCACTAATTTATGGGAGTGCAATTTATTACTTCAGGAATAGAGTGGCTGATTTGCATATTTCGCTTCCTATCTCAGATCTTAGGGACAAGTTCCCCTTTTTTATCTTTCTTCCTCCCTTGATCTTATGCTGGGTGATTTATAAGGTGTTGGACTTGGCTGTATAAATCCATCCTCTTTTTTTTTCCCCCTCCATCCTTCTAGATGCAGAGTATTTGCACCTACTGATTTCTTGCTGTGATTTCTAGGTCAACCTTCCCCCAGCTGAAGCCAGCTTAATAACTCACTATCACATCAGCCTTTGTGGTGACAGCCAAGGAAAAGAGAAATTATCACCCATTTCCGAGGACCTTTTGGATGTTTACGGCAAAAACAATTTTTCTTTTTTTGCCCTTTTTTTTTCTTTTGCTTAAATTAAAATGGAGGAAATGATTAAATTGTTTTGATTTATAGAGTCTGCTCTTGCAGGACGATAAAGTCCACTGATCTGGAAGGGCATTGACAGAATTTATGCCACATAAGCAGAAAAGCACTATGCAGCCATTTCTGGGGGACAACAAGTTGTGAATTAAGCATCCGGGCGAGCCATATGGGTCTGAAACACATTGTGAAGCACCCCAGGAGTGGTGATAAATTGAACTGTTCTCTCTGTGTGTAAATCTTGATCATGGGAACTGCTGGAATCTGAAGCAGCTCTTGGAGATAAATCTTCAGGGGTGGTTATAAAAGAGAAGAGTCCAATATTAAACCCCAGAGCTGATAACTTTAGCTGTGAGGCGGGAGAAGTGTCCTTGCTTTGACATTTGCTGACTGGTATTTGTTTCCCTTTTAAATAAGGAGCTGTAACTCTGCTAGAATGATGGCCTGGTCATGGTGACATTGCATCCTCAACCAAGGTTACTGACTGCAGGACAAGCCAGTCTATCCTCTGTTTTTTTCCTTACACACCATGTCAATAGGTACCTGTCTGCTAAGGAACTTAAATACACATTTTATTGCTGACATTTCAGCATCTTCATTTTTTAAGAGCTATGTATTTTTTTTTTTTAACCCATGTGGAGTGGATGTTTTTAAGAACGTATAAAATATTTTGTATACAAAATAGCTATAAATCAGGGATGACAGACAAAGGCAAATGTATGAGACAGAAAACATCCGCAATGATATTATAAATCTAAAGGTAGTGAAAGGAAAACATGACACATCGCTAAATAATTTCTGGCAATTGGAACTTTTACAAAGAATGTTTATTATTAAATGTTTTGGATGAAAGAATAAAAGCATAGACACAGTATAAATGCTTAAAGTTTTTGTTCTGTAAATGGAATACATGCATATCTTAGGTGCACAACCTCATGGTGTCCCCAGTGAGGCACTGTATTCTCTCTTATAATGTGTCTAGAGGTGGTGTTTCCCATCAATGAGCATGTTGGAAATAGTGTTAGGGGTGCCATGTGCCCCTGAAATAGGGGGATATGCAGGCACCCAAGGTGCCCACCTTGTGAATTATTACTGCTGTGAGAGTCTCACTTTTAACATTGTACAATATTGAATTACACACCAAGAGGCACCATCCTCTTCTTTTTTGTTTTCTTTCTACTAAAGAGAGAAAGAGGTGCTCTAGGACTGCATGAGTATTATTATTGTTTGTTTTAGTTTTTTTCTCAATTGTCACAATAGGGCAATATTACTATTTTGGGGCACTGGGAGCATGGGGCACAGGGGAATTATACCTATATGGGGGCACAGGAGGCATTATAACTTTATGGAGGCACAGGCACAGTATTACTGTATGGGACACAGGGATATTTCTGTTTGGTGGCACAGGGGGCGTTATTTATACTTGAGGGCACAGGGGTAATTAATGCTATATGGGTTAGATGGTGCAATGTTATTGCTTAGGGCCACATGGGGACATTAATACACTTCAGAAACACATGGGGGCATTATTATTGTATGGGGGGACAGTAGGGCCATTATACGGAGGCACAAGGGGCATTATTAAGTTCCTTTGTGGCATTAGTTGTAAATAAGATCACAGTTGGGGCATAATTCTTCAGCATTTTTCTTCATCATTTTGGGACACCAGCCCTGTTGAAACTCCCAAAAGGGCAAATTTTTGGAACACATGTAAAAAAAAAAAAACACTGTGTCTTCACTTGATAGACTCAAAACCTGTTGCTATCCCCAAAAAGGGAGAATTTTTGGAACACTTGGAAAAAGATATTACATTTTCTGAAATCTCAAAGTGCATTTTAACACCTGAAGACAACTGGCAACAAAAAAGGATACTTAAATGTTAAAAACCATACAAAATCTGCAAATGCAGTGTGTTAATAGACAAGCTGTTAGTTACCATGGGTTACCACATGTTGTTGTAAATTTGGACATTAACTTAGCCTTAAATGGGTATTCCGGCGTAATATTTTTTTCATATATTTTGCTGGGCATATTGTAAAAATTAAAAACAAGTGATGCTTACCTAACTCAGCCCCTCGTAGCTCCAGTCTCCTGCTGCTCCACTCTTCTCCCTGCCTCTGAGACAAGAAGTCAGAGCAGGACCTGCCTGCTCAGCCAATAACTATCTGCAGCTATGTCCCATCTCGGGCAGGGATTGGCTGAGTAGGCAGGCCCTTGTCTCAAAAGCAAAGAAAAGAGATAAACAGTGGGGGACTGTAAGTTCCTGGAACGGGAGCTGCAGGGGACTGGGGTAGGTTAGTATTACTTGTCTTTAATTAAAAAAAAATATATATATTATTCTGAAATGCCGCTTTAAAACCACTTTAAAACTACTTGAATACATTCAAAGGTGACCCTAGCAGTGTTATACAGGGATCTAGAGATTTTAGGCAGTGTTATGCACAAATTTTGTTGGTTATTGCATTGCCAGTTTGGAAACATTCTGAATCAAACTTTTCAAAAGCTTGCTTAACTCTAGTGGCTACTCTGAGGAATCTACTCAAAGCAAAGTATACCATTTTTGCATATCATTATAAGAAAACTCCTTCCATAGTAAAGCTATAGAAAAAAACCTCTATGGGTAAAGAGAGAAAACTCATGTGTCCAAACTTTTTCCTGGTACTGTAATATATCAGGATATTTAATGGGTATGCAGTAGAAATGTATCTATGAATTTGATATGGTAATTTAAAAACATCAGAGGCTCATCAAACATCTGCCAAGCATATGAGTGTAAATGGAGATGTATGTAATTCTATAACCGTTTTCGATGGAAATAAAACTTTAGCATATCCCTTTGAACGTTATTTCATTGCGCACAACTGATCAGGCCAGGCCTTTCATTACCACATTCATTTGTAACGTGATGCCAACCCCTGTGACTTCACAAGGGAGTAACTGCAGACTTTAAGTTCTAACTAAAGTCTGATCATTTCTGTTTCACAGAAGGTGTCAAACAGTGCCATAGCATGACTTTAACATTTATTGCAAATTAAGTATGTACCAGAAATGAATTGTTTAGAAATCACCTACTCAACTATGCATCATATGTTGTCTGTTAGCTTTGTTACCCTTCATTGACCCAGCAATAGTGATCTCTGTTAAGTAAAATTTCTTTTAAGTAGAACTGGTAAATACCTTAAGTGCTTGACACTGAAGCTGATGGTACTTTAGTTCCTTCTGTAATGGTATGTCTACTTGTGGTTCAGTGGGTTTCGCTATTATAACATACTTGACAACAGTCTAGGTGGTGGGATTCAGCCACTAAAGAGTGGGTTTTATACAAACTCTACAAATAAAAAGTTGCTATTACTAGGGTGCGGCTTAAATTTCCCAATTTGACTTTAAAATCTCGGATAACATTGTGTCTTTATCAGAGTATGGTGTGCTATGCCTTTTTTTTCTTTTGTTTTTGCTTTTCATTGTTTCTCTGTGAAATTTTCTGGTCATCATCATGTGTTTTCTTTCTTTCTTTATGTGTCTAATGTCAGGGGACGTTTTATGTACGTTGACCTGCTAAACTAATTGACCATGAAACCTATCCTATTGCTGAAGTTGTAGTCTTTTTAAGTTTAATAAGAAAAATATGAATATATTATTTAAAGGGGTATTCCAGGATTTTTTTTATTTGACTATGCTACGGGGGCTGTAAAGTTAGTGTAGTTCGTAATATAGTCTCTTTACCTGTGTGTGACAATTTTCTCACAATTCTTCTGTGATTTTCACTCCAATATTTATTTTTACCAGCATACAAAATGACTGTTGTCTCGCATTTTTCCCAGCTTGCAATGCGGCCGAGACCTGACTCACTAGTCAGCTGGTGACAGGGAGCCTGTCTGCTTCAAGGGTGGAGCGATCAATCTGCAACTAATGCAACAGCTGTAAGCACCCTGATTTGAATGGATGCAGCTCATTTATGTTTCAATGGGTGGGGTGGCTGATGTGTGGGAGGGAGGAAGATGGAATTGTGGGATTTGTAGTAAAAAAAAGAAAAGTCAAACATGAAATACTAGTTCACAAACAGCTAGCCACAGAGTTATGGTAATCTCACAACATAGCCATTTAGCCCCAAGACAAGCGCAGATCCTTCCTAAGCATGTCCATTACTGTCTGCCAGGTACGTACTAAAATCACCTTATGCTGGATAACCCATTTAAAGGAAATCTGTCATCGGTTTCATGCTGTTTTAAAGTAAACAGGGTGGTTCCTAGTGGATTTTCCTCACCCCACCAGTCTCGATTGATATATCTCTTCCTGCCTGGGTTTATGGAGAGATCTGTCAGTCAAGGCTGGTGAGGTGGGAAGATGCCACCAGGAACTGCCCTAATGGCATATGGCTCAAGCGGCATGAAAGTGATTACAGGTATAGGACGGATTTGTCCGTTTCTGTTTGTCCCTTTTATTTTGGTTTGAGCCTGGATATTGTGTGATATTAAGTGCTTTATTTTCTGTGGTTTCCCCTTCTGTACTATTTTGAATTTTGCAAACACTTGCATTATCCTAATTGTCCTTTCTTTGTTTGACAAAACTCTTTAATAAAAATGACAGTTAAAAAAAAAAAAAGTGATGACAGGTCCCCTTTAAAGGGGTATCATGTTAAAATGTTAATTTGTTGTAAAGAAGTGTGAAAGCTCTTAATATATAGCTTTTAAAAAACAAACAAACACATATATAATCCTTGTTAAGTGTGATGAAGATAATCTATAAAAGAACAATTTTCTTCTGTCCTTGTACATGCATACATGTCACTAACATAAGAGGTTGGTCTTTTACAATGAAAATGGTCTATAGGGTGTTTCTGCGCCAGTTGCTGTGGTGGCCTATAAAGAGGTAGTTTTCCTTAAAGTTAAGCATGTGAATTTTCAAGTGAATGGGGCCAAGCTGCAGCACCAGACAAAGCCTATGAACAGCAGTGGTCCTGTTTCTGGAAGAAAGCAGCCACATTTTTTTCAGTTTCAAAGAATCCTATTAACCCCTTAAGGACCGGGCATCTTTCGGTTTCTGCTCTTTCGTTTTTTCCTCCTTACCTTTAAAGAATCATAACTCTTTAAATGTTGCACCTAAAAATCTGTATTATGGCTTATTTTTTTGCGCCACCAATTCTACTTTGTAATGATATCAGTCATTTTACCCAAAAATCTACGGCGAAACGGGAAAAAAAATCATTGTGCGACAAAATTAAAAAAATACAGCCATTTTGTAACTTTTGGGAGCTTCCGTTTCTACGTAGTACATTTTTCGGTAAAAATGACACCTTATCTTTATTATCTAGGTCCATACGTTAAAATGATACCCTACTTGTATAGGTTTGATTTTGTATTCAGAAAAAAATCATAACTACATGCAGGAAAATTTATACTGTAAGGATCCGGACTGGTACCAGGAAGCGGTACTGGTAGTGGATCCTCTGTGTCAGTGAGGGAATGACGTGGACCGTACTGGAGGATCAGTTGTAAGTAGTTACTGGTATTCACCAGAGCCCACCGCAAAGCGGGATGGTCTTGCTGCGGCGGTAACTACCAGGTCGTGTCCTCCGGTAGCGGCTCAACCTCACTGACTGCTGAGACAGGCGTAGTACAGAAGGGACAGGAAGATGCGTAGTCAGACGTAGCAAAATGTCAGGGCAGGCAGCAGTGGTTCAGAGGCGGTAGTCGTTAGCAACGGGTTCGGCAACAGGCAAGGAATACACAATAAACGCTTTCTCTAGGGCACTGAGGCAACAAAGATCCGGCAAGGGCAGGAAGGGGCAGGGTACATTTATAGGAGCAGCTTAATATTGGATTGGACCAGGCACCAATCAATGGTGCACTGGCCCTTTAAATGTTACACAGCCGTCGTGCGCGCGCCCTATAGTGCAGGGACGCGCGCGCCGGGAACCACGTGACAGGGGAGCAGAGGAGAGAGCCGGAGCGGGTGCCGGTAAGAGAGGATGGGCCGCGGGCGGGGACATCCCGCAGCGAGGACCACGTCCCCACCAGTGACAGAAACAGAGTGTCCCCGGTCAGTGAGTCTGACTGGAGCACTCTGCGGGGACAAACGCAGTGAGACTGGAGCACTCTGCGGGGACAAACGCAGTGAGCGCTCCGGTCCAGGAGCAGGGGACGGAGCGCTCAGCGTTACATATACGTTTAAAATTGTCATCTTCTGACCTCTATAACTTTTTTATTTTTCCGTGTTCAGGGCGCTATGAGGGTTCATTTTTTGCACCGTGATCTGAAGTTTTTGTCGTTACCATTTTTGCATTGATCTGACTTTTTGATCGCTTTTTATTAATCTTTTCATGATATAAAAAGTTACCAAAAATACGCTACTTTGGACTTTGGAATTTTTTTGCGCGTATGCCATTGACCGTGTCGTTTAATTAGCGGTATATTTTTTTAATTCGGACATTTCCGCATGCGGCGATACCACATATGTTTATTTTAGTTTTTATTTACACAGTTTTTTTTTTATTATTGGAAATGCCAGGTGATTCAAACTTTTATTAGGGGAAGGGATAATTCAAAGGTTTAATGATTTTTTTACACTTTTCTTTTGCAACATTGCATTTACTGATCTTTAAAGGGGTACTCCGGTGCTTACACATCTTATCCCCTATCCAAAGGATAGGGCATAAGATGCCTGATCGCGGGAGTCCTGCAGCTGGGGATGCCCGTGATCATGCACTCGGCACCCCGTTTGTAAACGGTCCCCGGAGCGTGTTCGCTCCGGGTCTGATTACGCTCGACCGCAGGGTCGGCGGTGTGTGACGTCACGACCCCGCCCCCTTTGGATAGGGGATAAGATGTGTAAGCACCGGAGTACCCCTTTAACAGTGTTCAATGCATCTCCATAGGGATGCATTGATCATGGTTTTCGGCGATTGATTGCTCAAGCCTGGATCTCAGCTCGGCGATTGGACTGCAGGAAGGAAGGTAAGAGACCTTCCTCCTGTAGTACAGCTGTTCGGGATGCTGCGATTTCACCGCGGCGATCCCGAACAGCTCCCTGAGCTAAACGGCACTTTTTACTTTCACTTTTAGCCGCGTGACTCAGCTTTGTGCGCGCGGCACCGCGATCAGTGCTGTGCGCTATTAGTGGCAGGTCCCGGCTTCACTATGACGCCAGGCCCGCCGTGATATGATGCGGGGTCACCGTGGGACCCCGCGTTATATCACGGGAGCGAGACCAAGGACGTACTCATACGTCCTTGGTCCTTAAGGGGTTATCCAGAAATAGAAAAACAGCTCTATGTCTGTCCATGTTGTGCGTGGTATTAAAACTTGGCTCTATTCACTTCAATAGAACTGAGCTGCATAACCACACCCAACCTAGAGGCAGACAGGGAGCGGTTTTTGAAAGAGATTAGCTCTGTTTTTCTATTCCTGGATAACTCCTTCAATGTTTCAAACACAATAGTATTTTCAGTGTATGTAACTGGCTGTAGGACACTATTATTATATACATTTCAATGATATATTATCATTTGTATGGAATACCGTATGGAGCACCATGAAGTAGAAACTTAGGAATTAGTTAAAATTTATTTTACTCAGAAATGTCAGAAATGCCCATGTAAATTATGAGAATGCCTATTGAATTCATGTTTGCATTGTGTCTGCTATGAAATGACAACTAGCAGCTCTGGCAGCAAAGAGTCAAAATTATCTTGTTCACATGTGTGGGAGACAGCTGGCAATGGAGATGAATGCAGAGATGCATATGCTGATGTTGGTTAATGGTGTGTTGCCTAATAAACACAGAGATAAAGCAGTTCCTGTGATACTGAACTGTGGTTTGAAGCATCTGATGATGTATTGATAAGTCACTTAAGTTCATACAGTCATTTCCTATTTCTTCCAAAGAAAAAAGGCTCGTTAGTAGTAATCTTGTGGAAGCCAGTATACAAGCAAATGCAAAATGGTAAACCTAGCACTCATCTGGAGGACAGGGTGGCATTTAAGTGCAAATTATTTATATTCAGAGCAAAGTGACTCAAGTGTTGTACCCAGCATCCTGTGACATCTCTAGTCATATGTGACCTATTGTAGTGAATAAAGTCCACTGACTCATATTGTAATCAAGTCTTCCCTCTGCCTGTGTGTCCCTACTGTGTTATTGAGAAAAGGTGGTATCACAGCTTCAATAACCTAATGGTGACAATCCTGTAAGCCTGTACATATAAACTAGATCATGGATTCCAGCTGACTGACTTAGTTTGCAGCTCTCTTTATGAGATGGTGCCTGACGGAGCGCATGTCTCACTGATCAGATTTGTTCTGATCAAGACAGCGAGAAGGAAAATGCTTTTGTTTCTTTTGCTTCATTTGCTTCTGCACAAACACTAACACACCCTAAAATTAAGACCCTAGATGCATGCTGTAAATGGCTTGTGTGAGCACCCCTGTCACTTCCTTTACAATCCAGCATCACCATCCTCCAGCACAACAAACCGTACGCTTTCATTGTGCATGGAAATGTGTGAGCAATGGAAAGGGCCAATCAGTGGCATTACATCAGCGCGGGGCTGGAGCGCCAATGCAGGAGTCACAAAATCAAATGTTATCACTTCTCAAGTTATGCTAATGAGCCTAATAAAAGCTTCTGGTAGTTTGTTCAGGAATCCACAACGAGCACAGATATCTAATCAGACAAGAAAAGGTGATGGGTGGGAAAAAATTCACTGTGACACACGAGACACACTTTCACATAGTGCTTATTTTACACGGCCTGGGCTGTTTGCTGTCTCTGTTTTACTAGGTGCTGGCGGTTTTTAGGATTTTCTAAGAAATACTATACATATTCAGTTGTAGAAAAATATATGGTTCCGTTGTTCCGGTCAAAATTTGGCTGCTTTTAACCAATAAAATTAGTAAACTAGTACAGAGAACAAAAAAAGCAAGATTCAAGTTATCAGAGTTTCAGATGAAACAGATAGTATTCAATCCCTCATAAAAAAATTAGGAGCAACAATGATTTGGTCTTATGGGGCGTTTCTCGTGCCAAACAAAGATTGTTTGGCTGAAGAAAGGCCCCTTGTGGCCAAAACATTGCCTCCTGTGACCATTTATGAGGAATTAAGTAAAAGTTACGGATCATGCCTACTTTGCAAGTTCTGTGTCTATGTTGATGACTTCACTAAAATAAAAACAAAAGCATTAAACGTTAGTAGCTTCTACTGTTGTTGAAGGTGTGGTATGAGATAAGAAAACACATGGATTCTTTCTTTAACAAAGTCACTTTTGCCCATGGGATTTTTCCAGTATTGGAGCTTGAACCCATTTACATGAATAGTGTTAAACTGCAGTATCAGACAAAGAAGAAAATAGACATGCTACAGATGCAAATTTATATTGACTGCTTACGTGCTCCCTTCTGTTGGGCTTAAAGGGGTTATCCAGGAAAAAAAACATTTATATATATATATATATATATATATATATATATATATCAACTGGCTCCAGAAAGTTAAACAGATTTGTAAATTACTTCTATTAAAAAATCTTAATCCTTTCAGTACTTATGAGCTTCTGAAGTTAAGGTTGTTCTTTTCTGTCTAAGTGCTCTCTGATGACACGTGTGTCGGGAAACGCCCAGTTTAGAAGAGGTTTGCTATGGGGATTTGCATCTAAACTGGGCGGTTCCAGAGACACATGTCATCAGAGAGCACTTAGACAGAAAAGAACAACCTTAACTTCAGAAGCTCATAAGTACTGAAAAGATTAAGATTTTTTAATAGAAGTAATTTACAAATCTGTTTAACTTTCTGGAGCCAGTTGATATATAAAAAACTTTTTTTTCCTGGAAAACCCCTTTAAATATAAAAGGGGTATATTCTGAGGTTCCATCTCAGCCTGTGATCACAGGCTGAGCGGTATTTCACTCCTGTTCACCAGAAGCACATCTCCGAAGGTGGGGGCTGGAGCTCTCAGGGGAGAAGACCTGACTGGTGAGTTCAGCAGGAAAAGACGAGAGATTACTGGAGCCCCAGCAGTCAGACCCCCCGTGATCAGACACAGGATAGGGGATACATTTTACAAGACCGGAGTACCCCTTTAAGGTCCTCTTATGTGGCATTATAATGAAAACACTATGATATAGTGGAATGCAAAATAGTGGTATATAAAGGTTTTCTATTTTGCATTATTTTGACAATGTACTCAATATCATGGTCATATCAATAGGTTTGGGGTTTTGTGTTTTTTTGCAAAGTTTTTTTTTTTTCACTCTATAAGACCAGATTCACATGAGAGCAGTCTGGGTGCATTTTTGAATTCATATTGCAGACACAAGTCCTGGTCCAAATGCGGTTCTAGTGGCCTAAGCTTAAAGTATTATAGGAATCTATAATGTTTTCAGTTCGGTTCATCAGACCCAAACTACTTCTGCATTATATTTATCAAAATCTTGCATGCCTATGAGTGAGTTCACATATTTGGTGGGAATTTTAAGGCCAGATCAGGAATGTCATTTCTATACTGTGTTGAAATCCACAATAAGTGTAGATTCATATTTTGGGCGGTTCGCTGTGAAAGTTTTTTTTTGCATTATTCCATCAATGGAGAAACCTATGTGCTTGCCACCAAAACAATTTGCTATTCAGATGAATGGATCAGAATTTCAGTAGCAGAAATTCTTTCAACAAATCTGCTGTATGCGAGTATACTCTAATATGCCACTGCTTTTTCCAAGTTGCAGTTTGAATAGAAATTGCTTTTCTGTGAGCATAATATGGATACTTGATGTCACTTGTATTTAATAAGATATTTAGTATCAATTATTAGTAACTTAAATGTTTCTCTTGATGTCTTGTTGCATATGTATATTTTTTATAGATTCCAATGGATGAAAAAATACTGTTGGTAATTCCCACTGGAAAGAAAAAAAAATAATTTTTATTGAAACCAAATTCATATATGAATGCTATAGTTGTGCATCATAGTAAATATGAGGACTTTTAAAGGAATGTGGAATTATTTCTGTTACTTTATTCATTTTCTTGAATTTTGTGGACACCCACATGCCTCATTTGATCAACTGACTATTCAACATTTACATAAAAGTACATTCACATGCTGCTCAAGGATTATAAAAAAGTTAATTATGAATGGAGAAAAGTGTCATCAACTTATATACCTATCCCTCCTTCCCCACTTTATAAAAGAGACCCACAAAGTACTATAAGTCTATTGCCTGCTGAACTTGGGCTGTGTCCTACGGGAGAGCTGGTGACAGCTGACTCCTATGACCTCTATGTCTGTTGAATTCTCAACGAGATTGAGTCTTGAAAGTTCGATTATTACTGACAGGTTTGTAAGTGAGAGGAAGCTGATCTCTCTGCGGAAAGCTGATAACTTGAGACAAGCTTTAACTGCGATGCAGTGAGACAGAGGCGGTTTAGGGAAGAAAAGAAATCACAAGCTTCAGACAGTGTGAAATTATAAGAGAAGTGATGTTTATATGTAGAAATAGCCATCATTACCCATTGTGTCCAGGACCACATTCACTCTATTGTATTACAGCATTATAAAAAATAAAAAAAAAAGTGCACAAGCATATCTTAAATAGTTGCTGATCAATAGGAGATATTACTGTTATTGTGAACTGCCCAGTGATCAACCATTATTTGCCAGGTTCCTGTGATGTAGATGTTCATCGTCTCTTTTCTTTACATAATAGTCCACATCTGATTTGGGTAAGGGTGGGAAAGTTCCTTCTTAAAAAAAAAAAATAATAATAAATTGCCCTAAACTTGTCATTTGTTGTTTTTGACATTTTTTTTTTATCCTGAAAAAAACACCACATTTGTTTATTGACTGTGTTTCCTATTGGTGTTCATCCTTAAGGTAGGCATACACTTTCATTATGTCAGTTATCTCTCCCAAAGTAAGCTGTAGCTAGACCGCTCTGGCCGTGGCTTATGTTTCCCAGAATAATAGGGTTGGGCAGTAAAAATTCCAACATGCCCGACCCTACTCTCCACCGATATCATCTGTTGGAGGAACGTGGGGAGGCTGCAATATACTTTACACAGTAGGTCGAACCTAGCACCTTAAAGGGTACTCCGCCCCTAGCATCTTATCCCCTATCCAAAGGATAGGGGATAAGATGTCTCATTGGCGGGGTCCCGCTGCTGGGGACCCCCGGGATCTCCGCTGTGGCACCCCGCTATCGTTATTGCACAGAGCACACTCGCTCTGTGTGTAATGACGGGCAATACAGGGGCCGGAGCATTGTTACATCACGGCTCCACCCTCTCATTATGTCACGGCCCGCCCCCTCAATACAAGTCTATGGGAGGGAGCGTGGCGGCCATCACGCACCTCCCATAGACTTGCATTAAGGGGACGGGCCTTGACGTCATGAGGGGGCGGAGCCGTGATGTCACAATGCTCCGGCCTCTGTATTGCCGGTCATAATGCACAGAGGGAGCGTGCTTTGTGCAGTAATGATAGCGGGGAGATCCCGGGGTCACCAGCAGCGGGACCCCGGCAATCTGACATCTTATCCCCTATCCAAAGGTCTATCTTATGCCCTATAAGATGTCTAGGGGCGGAGTACCCCTTTAATTCGGTCACAGAGCAAAAAATGTCAGTTTTTATGTGGCGTGTGACCATGGACGAATATTTTATATGCAGAGTATCAGCAGATAACCATTTCAGAACGTTAATACAAACTATATTATTGTAACTTTAAAGCCAAAGTAAGAGTCTATTCACACGGCGGAATTTCCTCTGGTGGAAAGGCAAAGAGGAAAGACGGGTTGGCACCACGGCTTAGCGTGTCTGTTTGCGAAAATCGGTTATGTATGGAGCCAAGGTAATCTGGGTGAGGGCTATGGGGTGCATAAAACTGGAGTAAACAATGTCCAAAATAGTGAAAAAAATTATTTTACCACTCACGATAAAAAGTAACCTTTATTTTTCCATCTTTAAAATGTGTTGGCTACCGGCATGGAAGGGAGGATGAACGGCACAGCCGAAGCTGAGCGGAGTGATAGCAACAAGCCTTGTTTCACAGTTTTCCCCCTTCCTCTGGCCTCACTGCTGGATGCTCCCGGAAGTCTTTTAGCAGGAAATCCAGGACTGCTATCTGGAAGGAGGATTCAAATCCAATAAATTTGTCAAAGTGCAAAATAATAATAAAACATATGAAAAAATAGTCTCTGTTTAAAACAATAATCATTTAGGTATAATGATCATAAAAATACGGTTAGCTCATTTCTGTCGTTTAGACCCAGGATTCCGAGCACCTCAGTGCGCAGGATCCACTGACACTCTTGTTGTCTCAATGTTCGTTCCCGTTCCGGGCTGTCACTCTCTCCAAGCCAAAGAAGGGGAGTTGGTTTCCATCACTGTTGTGTTTTTCTTTCATGTGCTCTATGAGCCTTGCTTATCCCAGCCCCGATATTAGGGAGCGCTTATGCTCTCTTTGTTGATCCAATGTAATAAAATTTACATGGGCACAGAATGGCAAAGACCACCCACTCTGACCTACAACATATATAGTCCTTTACAATGACATCTGTGCTTCCCCGTTTCAAATAAGCTCCTTTAATGAATTGGGGGCAATGAATACATTTGCCGCATCTGAAGCTACCTTTCAGTTCATTCTCCGTGAGCCAGTTTTTGGAAGTTTTTTTGTCTGAGCGAAAAGTGGAAGTTACTAACACATTTTTCAAGCTTTCGCTGCGTCTAAAAGTTATCAAGGGTTTCCTTAAAGCTATTTCTTACAGAACTGGATCTCTCTCCAAAATGTGTTAATTATTCAGTATGGCTTTCTTAATAATGTCCAACACTGAGTTGTACTGAAATGTGAAGACAAACCTTTTGTCTTTATTATTTTTATTCTTCTTCTTTTTATCCTTTTTATGTTTAAACACCAGCTCCTCACGGGTAACATTTTCCCTCTGTGACGGGACATTCAATAAAAGAGGTCTCAGCAGCCAGTCTAAGTACTTTGATAAGTACTCTAGTGGTGATCCAATGCCTGCACTATCGGTCTCACAAGTGGCGAGGCCAGGCATTTATGCGTTTTTGGTAAAAAATACTACTGCGGTTTCTTGATCCTGTTGGGTATTAACTTTTCTACCTTTTACTTGCTCAGGATACCTCTTTCTATGTTCTTGTGTAGAAATGTCCTCAATTTGGACATAATTTTAGCAGTGGGATCTGAACTTAGGGTATATACACATCATTATTATTAAGTTGCCTTAACGCTTCAGTAGCATAATATTTCTCCGACATTACTACCACACTTCCTCCTTTATCAGCCTTTTTTATGACCAGATCACTTTGTGATTTTAACCATTTTAGGGCCTGTTGTTCTTTCTTTGTGAGGTTGCTCGGCGAAGAAGGGTACAGTAATGATTTTACTTTTCCCGTTGACACTTAGGAAATCCAGCTATTCCATGTGCAGGATTTCCGAAGTGTCAACAGAAGTGCGGAATCCCATAGAAGTGTATTAGGCTTTCATTTCAGGCGGAATTCCGCTGGTGAGAATTACGCCATGTGAATAGGTTTCCATATTTTTTTTGGCAAAAACGGCAATAAAAATGCCCACTCTACCGCATAGCATTTTTTTTTTCATCTGCAGCCAAATGTCAGCTGCAAGTAAATAGGGAACTGCAAAATGCCATATCCATTTGTCATTTTTCAGTTTGCCATTTTTTTACCATTTTGTGTTCCTTGGCAGTTTTTCAAAAACGACCTCTTGTTAAGACTTTGGCGTTTTTTCGGGAAAATCTAACCATTTTCCTCCCATAGAAGTCCATGGGAGTGAAAAAAGGCAAGAAAAATGCCATGTGGGTTTTAACTTTGGCGTTTTTGCAGGCAGTTTTTATTCATTTTTTGGACTTCAGCGATCCAAAAAAGTGATGGAGATACCTTTTTTTTTATTAAACGTTCATTGGGTACCATTAAAAAGTAATAATTAAAAAAATACAGTATTGATGGAATTTTTTTTAAACAGGGATCAATTTATGTGGGCGGGTAGGGCACAAAAAATTTAGCTGACAATAATTAAAATATAGTGTGTGTGTGTTTATTACTTTTTTCATTTTTTAGGTAGTACTACTACTCCCTCATGGAACACACTGTTCCATGATGGGAGTAGTAGTACCTGTATTAATTAACAGATCACCACGGGTCCGTTGTGATCCTCCTGTATAATGTATAGATGTGGCCAGCCGCTCTTCTATGGTCCCCTGCACTGTGATTGAGCTGTGATTGGCCAGATGGTCCCAGATGGTCCCAGCCAATCACAACTCTGTGGGAAATATGAATAGGTGTATATATACATCAGTGCAGGGGACCATAGAAGAGCGGCCAGCTGCATCTATACATTATACAAGAGGATCACAGCAGGTGTCAGGAGTGACACTCGCTGCGATCTGTTCATATATCTACTGCCCAGCAAGAACCTACAGTGAGCCTGCAATGTGTACACAGTATACACATTGCTGGCTCACTTAACCCCTTGCTGAGCTGTGCACTATGCGCCAGCCCATCAAAAATGGTGCTCCTGGGCCTAAGCGGTAATAGGCTGGTGTTATGGTCCTCGCCCACCCTGGTAACGTCAGGCTGTTGCTGCTTGGTTGGTATCTGGCGGAGAATAAAAATATGGGGAACCCTGTGCATTTTTTTATTTTATTTAAAACGCATAGAGTTCCCCGTATTTTTATTCTCAGCCAGATACCAACTATGCAGCAACAGCCTGACGTTACCAGGGTGGGCGAGGACCATTGTAACCTGCCCCCCAGCCTAAATAATGCCAGCCTGTTGCCGCCTAGGCCCAGGAGCACCATTTTTGATGCTCCGTGCCTGTTGGTACCGGCTCTTCCTGGCACCCCTGTGGTGGAGGGTACCGGGGTAATAATTAAGGGTTAGTTCTAGCTGTTTTTGGGGCTAACGCAGAACCCTGGCTTAGCCTTAAAATTCAATTAAAAAAAAACACTACACATTGGAACAATTATTTTATTTTCAAAAACATTTTATTAAAAGGAAAAAAAATCCAGTTCATCCGCAGTAGTCCTCCAAATCCGCCATAATCCCCTGCATACACGGATCTGAAAGTAGAAGAAAGAAACACAAAAAATGAGTTAGTAAATTTCTGGCGCTCTCCACTGGGGTCTTCCCAAAGAGAGAGCCTACAATTGTTTCAAAACTACAACTCCCAGCATGCCCAGACAGCCTTTGGCTGGGAGGACACTGCCAGAAGGGTCTGTTCACATTATACAAAACGGACAATGTGAACAGAGCCCCACACCCTTACCAGCCTGGCTCCCGTCTGTAGCTCCCCCCCCCCCCCCCTAAGGAGCTTGTCTTCTGTATACACTATATACAGCTATCAATAGATAGCTGTATGTTCTGTATACTGCCCAAAGGGGCTATTGGAGCAGGGAGTCCTGTCAATCTGGTGACAGGATTCCCGGCTCCTGAATAGTATACACGGGTACACTATGCACCCCTGTATACTATACAGCCATGGGAGGTGAGTAGTGATGCTATAAATCACTCCTCATCTCCTTACACTCTGTGGACCGGGCGCTCAGCATCCGACCCACAGAGTGGTACCTGAAGACAGTGAGAAAACTGCCACAGGGGACAAAACTGGCTATTTCCATACACCAGGAAAAACGCCAGAAAAACTGCCAAAACACAGGAATAAGCTGTGGCAGTTTTTGCTGGCATTTTTTTAGGTGTAAAAAGTGGAAACCTAGCCTAAAGGTCACATTTCTTATGGTATTCTGATCAAAAATGTAGGTTCATCATCTTGAACGTTAGTCGCTGTAGACATTTAATAGTCCTGTCTGGAAGTTGCATATAGTCATTTCATTTTGATCATAAAAAAAAGTTGCTTCATTTGGGTCACTTATGTTTATGGGTAAATTTCACAATAATTCTGCTAAACTCAGAATGCTGCTTTGTCTTTCTGCGGCCTTTTTTAATCAAGCCCTTTATCGTAATAGGAATATGCCAGCCAACATAATTCAATGCATCAGATTATGGCTTAGCGTCCTGTATTGCTTCTCACTTACAGATAAATCCACTATGGTGTGCCATACAATTTTTCAAATAGGATATCCTGAAAAAAAAAACATGATGCCATACAGTGGCGTTGCGACCTGGGTGCGGGGGGTGCGGCCCGCACCGGGTGACACCAACCTAATGGGCTAATGGGGTGACACCAAGACGCTCCGCAGCACCCACCCCCCCTCCCCAGCTACACCGACACCCCCCATCTGTGCCCGAGCGGCCTCCCATCCGTCAGCACCACCCCAACCCCCCCCCCCCGGCCTTCACCTGCACTGTGTGTGCGGTGCGGCCGTTCATCAGCACCCCCCCTCCCCTCCCCTCGCCTTCACCAACACTGTACCCGGCCTCCGCTCCCACGTCTTCGGTTGCACCGACCTGACGCAGGAGGACGTCAGTGACGTCACTCGCAGGGCGCCCGGAGAGAAGGATCGCTGCGCTGGATGGGTGAGTGTGTGTGTCTGTCTCTCTGTCTGTCTCTATCTCTGTCTGTGTGTGTGTTTGTGTGTGTATGTGACTGTGTGAGTATGTGTGTGACTCTGTGTGTGTGTGACTCTGTGTGTGTGTGTGACTGTGTGACTCTGTGTGTGTGTTTGTGCGACTCTGTGTGTGTTTGTGCGACTCTGTGTGTGTGTGTGTGACTCTGTGTGTGTGACTCTGTGTGTGTGACTGTGTGACTCTGTGTGTGTGTGTGTCTGTCTGTGAGTGTGTGTCTCTATGACTGTGTTGTATGTGTTTTTTTTTGTGGGGGGGGGGTGAACCAGCGATCCAATGTGGGGAGACTTTGACCTATTGTGGGGAACCTGCAAGGGAACCTGCAGCCTAATGTTGGGAAACTACTAACAAATGTGCGTAGTCTATGCTACCTAATGTGGGGAGTATATGCTACCTAATGTGGGGAAGCTGCAACCTAATGTGGGGAATCTGTGCTACCAAATGTGGGGAGTCTATGCTACCTAATGTGGGGAATCTGTACTACCGAATGTGGGGAATCTATGCTACCTAATGTGGGGAAACTGCTACCTAATGTGGGGAATCTGTGCTACCTAATGTGGGGAAATTGCTACCTAATGTGGGGTAACTGGTACCTACCTAATGTGGGGGAACTGGTACCAAATGTGGGGAATCTATGCTGCCTAATGTGGGGAAAATATGCTACCTACCTAATGTGGGGGAACTGCTGCCTACCTAAAGTGGGGGAACTGCTGCCTACCTAATGCTCCCCCCCTGGCAGTAGCACACTCATCATCCACCAGCAACACCCCCCTCCACAGGAGTAGCACCCCCATCAGCAGATCCGGCTGGTGGATGATGGGGGTGCTACTGCCAGGAGGATGGTGCTGCCGATGGATGATAGACGGGCTACTACCAGGGTGGCAGTAACACCCTCATCATCCATCGGCAGCACTCCCTTCCTGGCAGTAGCACCCCCATCATCCACCAGTAACACCCCACCCCTATCACAGTAGCACCCTCATCATCCATCGGCAGCAATATCTTCCTGGCAGGAGCACCCCCATCATCCAGCATAATATACCAGGGCACAGTGGCATGATTGATTCTGGGGGCACAGTGGTATAATTAATTCTGGGGCACATTGGCATAATTAATTCTGGGGCACAGTGGCACCATTAATTCTGGGGCACAGTGGCATCATAAAATCTGCACTGAAAAACAAGGTTATATACAAAGGACGCAGTGTGTGGTAGTATATTCAAATGGTGCAGTATTATATTTAGAGGGCGCAGTGTGTGGAAGTATTATAATCACAGGGCCCAATGTGTGGCAGTACTATATTCAGTAGAGCACAGTGTGTGGCAGTATTATATTCAGAGAGCACAGTGTGTGGCAGTATTATATTCAGAGAGCGCAGTGTGTGGCAGTATTATGTTCAGAGAGCACAGTGTGTGGTAGTATTATATTCAGAAAGTGCTGTGTATGGTAGTATTATATTCAGAGGGTACAGTGTGTGGCAGTATTATATTCAGAGAGCACAGTGTGTGGTAGTATTATATTCAGAGAGCGCAGTGTGTGGCAGTATTATGCTCAGAGAGCACAGTGTGTGGTAGTATTATATTCAGAGGGTGCAGTGTGTGGCAGTATTATATTCAGAGGGTACAGTGTGTCATAGTATTATATTTAGAGGATGCACTGCATGTTAGTATTATATTCATGGGCATACTGTCTGGCATGGTTATAATAATTATTGTTTTCACATAGAGAATCAGAATTGACATAGTGAGGAGCCGTCTGGGCATCAACTTCTGCAGAGAGAAGATTTAGCTGGACCTGGTGGTATGTACCAGCTGAATTATATAAAGAAAGACTATAGAGAAGACGTCACCTGTATTCACAGCTATGCAGTTATGATGTGTGAAACTACAACTCCCAGCAGAACCTTATTACTGCTTAGGTCATACTGGGAGCTGTAGTTTTAAATGGTAAAAACTTCTCTAGCATTTCACCATTCTTGGCAATTGGTATATTTAATTATTATACTGGAAATAAGTTTCTGAAACGTGCTACTCCACTGGGGTTCATCAGAACAGGCTAAAAAAATTACTAATGCGGAGGTGGGGGGGTCATCTGGGGGTGCCACAATTTTCTACTGCATCGGGTGACACCAACCCTAGCAACGCCACTGATGCCATAGCAAAACTACTTGCAAGGTTGTCCCATTGGCAGGAAGCTGCCAGCCATCTTTCATTATGGTGATAGAGATTAGGTAAATGCTTTTTACCTTTCTGGATGACTTTCCACAGTACAAGTGACAACGATGAACTGTGATTCCTATGTCCTCTACAAAATACCCTTGTCCCTTTAAGTTTACTACTTTACTGTGTTGGGAATGTAATTGAGAACAAGGACCACCTCCCCCCTTTTACCGTCTGTCCCTGTTAATTAGAAGTGCCCATATTGGGGAAATTAACTATGAAATACTAAAAAATGATAAATTATCCCTTGTTTGAAAGTATAAATTAAAGGTTTAGTGTATATAAAATTTGTCATGTTTAATTGCGAGTTCAATTAAAATTCCAGATAATGATGATTTATACGGGTTTCTGTGCAATTTGATATTCATTAGCGGAGCCAGACACACGCCGATATTAGCTCATTTATTATGCTTCCTTTTGTTGAACTAAGCCTCGTGAAAGCAATCTGCTGAAACTTTGCTAAACTCATTCAGCTAAATGAATATTTGGCAGCTGTTGCTGTTATTGAGTTGGTCACCGTGCTTTCGTTTCACTCATTTAGGACATAAATCATACCCAGGGAATGATAAACAGGAGCTGCTCATTACAGAACCATCTAGGGAGGTTATGGCTGACAC
The DNA here is from genome assembly GCF_029499605.1 of Hyla sarda. Classification (NCBI taxonomy): domain Eukaryota; kingdom Metazoa; phylum Chordata; class Amphibia; order Anura; family Hylidae; genus Hyla; species Hyla sarda. The sequence continues at coordinate 172,378,931 of NC_079195.1, forward strand.
TACACAGCAACTGCATGACAGGATGCCCCATGACACCACTTTTTAACCACTCTATCACTAAAATAAGCTGCACTTCTGTTTACTGGCAATTAAAAGTTTTAAACGATTCAGAAGTTTTAGTAGTATTTACCAAAAGTGCTTCTTTTCACTAATGTTACTATTCTTTTACCTGTTTTTTTTTTTTTTTTTTGTAGTAGAAATGAACACTGGCAACTCTAGAAATAATATATGGTCGATGGAGGGGGGGGGGGGGGGGCACATAAGATACCATAGTAAAAATTGGGGGGCACTAATAATTTTTACCACTCAATCATTAAATCATTCACATCTGTACACTTGCTCTTTTTTTGTCATGGACAAGTGCACATCACCACTGTACAAGCCCTAATACAATGCAATACTGTCAAACATAGTGGTCAGATACAATGCTTACCCTGCACACACTCATGAGGTAGAATTTAATATCATCAGTCTGCTATCTGGACCTGTCTATTTTGCTAAACACTTGTATTCCCCACAAAATGTCAATTGTGGAGCCTTTTTTTTAAAGACCTTTACATTGTGAAATTCCTCTGTTACTCTTCCGGTAAACATACAAAACAATCCACCGAGTGTTTCTATTTCGTTATCAAAGGGCTGTATCCAAACATTGCTGACAGTATCATAATGTGATGGGATGCATCCTATTGAGAGGGATGGTAACACCTAGTTTTATATTAGGTCTGGGTGATATGGAGACTTTTTTTGGACAGCTGAGTCATTGAATGACAGGTGCAGTGCCCCAGATAGAAGTTGAAGCTACATAGTTAATATTGGTTGCTTTTGCAAAATATAACAAAAACCTACAAAAAATAAACTCTATGCAAGCCAGGCCTTATCCATATATTTCAGGTGAAATAACAGAATAATGTCAACACAGAGGGTAAAAATTAACCAAAATTATCATTTTATATGTAATACAAGGATTTAACATGTCAGGAGAGTCAACAGACATGCTTCTTTTCTTCTCCATCCAGTCAAAAATGGCTATGATGATTTCTTCTGACCACTGCTGAGTTTTCTTCCAAAGCATGTTTGGCCCCTCACCTCTGTAAACATATCCAACCTGTCCTGCAACAAAAATTAATCCAGACCCCTTATTAGAAACCTATTTTTTTTTACCACAATCAAATCATTGTAGAGAGTATTATTCAGACCTCAGACCAGAGGCTGAAATGGCTAAAGAGATCAATAGATTGTATAAAGTTATCAAACAGTTGTGGTACCATGGGTGGTGTAAGGAATATCTGATCACTTTGTGACGTTAGGGCACCAATTAGCCTATGCGAAACAAACAAGCGATGATCCAGCACTTGCAAAACAAAAACAGCTTTATTGAAGATCACTGGATACAGGTAAAACCAACCATATTATCAGGCGCTCGAAACGCATCTGATGAAATGGTTGGTTTTTCCTGTGTCCAGTGATCTTCAATAAAGCTGTTTTCGTTTTGCAAGTGCTGGATCATCGCTTGTTTGTTTCGCATTGGAATGTCCTTCCGGGCATAGGATCCGAGCACGGCTACAAGGTGGTGAGCTGGAATATCTTAGTTCGTTGTTTGCACCATTAGCCTATACATGGTCCAATGTTGGAGACAGCTTCTCCTGGGCCAGACACGGGGAGTAAAGGAACAAACTGACGTCAGGTTATGGATAACTGTCTTTACTGAGCAGGGTGCAGGATGCAGTGTAACCTCTTGGGAGCCCTGTTGCCTTGCTGGGACTTATGGTGCTTTTCACCCAATAGATTGATACTGACTTGATTTGGACTGAAGATTGTTCCAGGTAGCTAGGGTTCTGTCAAGGTCAGACTAGAATTTTCTATGTGTTGGGGATCCTTGCAGAATGACTGGATAAGACTTGGAATGATACATTTTTTCTGGGCCTTCTCCACACACCTCACACCTTTACCACACTTGTGCTCAGACTTAGCACTAGTCTGGGGTAACTCCTCCCCCACTATTTATACTAAATAATTTAGGGGTTCCCATTGGCAGGCAGGGTCACATGAGTTTACACAGTTGCTCTCTTAAAGGTATAACACATACATGAATACACACATAGAAATAACATATAACATGATACTTATAAAATATATTAACCCTCTGGTAAAGTGCTTGAACACAATAGAAACGATAATCAGTCTCACAGTGGGCCCGAGGAAGTCCAAAGCCACAGGACAGCCTTTGGTGCTGGGACACCACAAAGTCACCTCTCACTAGTCTGAAAAAGCTGAAAGCAGTATAATTAATAAAGAAACACTCTGGGGAAAACTATTCTTTCACTTTGAGCATTAGCATGGTGAGGCTAAAGAGCAGCCCTGCTGTCTCTGTTACCAGACTTTGTTTCATGCTGCCGGCTCAGAGGTCCAATGAGTGAAGATGGCAGCCAGAGGTCTCCTCACCTGCTCTGTGCCGTAAAATTGGCTGTGTCCTCAAGGCCAAAATGGGGTTCACTTCCTTCAGTATAAAATAAACCCTACTGATATAATCTCTACAGGGGCTGGTCTTACTTAGGGTGTTAATAATGATCTGTGTATCTGTTATTACCTCAAGTCCTGGCCAACCATGTTTCTGATGATGAAAACAAACAACTGTAATTTTGGGTAATCAGATCAGTGGTCAGTCCAGGATTTACAGTTGTAATACAGATGCAAAAATGGGGCCATAGTATGTTTGTGTGAAACTTGCCATATACATTGACCACATTATTATCGCTGTTTGATAAGATGAAAAGATGAATAGTAATAGTAGAAAGGAGAAGTCTTCACTGGGTAAGTCAAGTAGTCTCCACTTACAATTTCTGTCTCTTGTGTACTTGAGCAGTAGCCTGTGAATATAATATACGCAGTTCATACAGTAAGAGAGCTGTTATTGGAGGGAGTGTCTACATGTACATGTATGCAATCTGTGTTACCGGCTGACTAGAATACTTAGCTCCACAGCCATCAAAATGGATGCAGTGTAACCTCTTGGGAGCCCTGTTGCCTTGCTGGGACTTATGGTGCTTTTCACCCAATAGATTGATACTGACTTGATTTGGACTGAAGATTGTTCCAGGTAGCTAGGGTTCTGTCAAGGTCAGACTAGAATTTTCTATGTGTTGGGGATCCTTGCAGAATGACTGGATAAGACTTGGAATGATACATTTTTTCTGGGCCTTCTCTGCACACCTCACACCTTTACCACACTTGTGCTCAGACTTAGCACTAGTCTGGGGTAACTCCTCCCCCACTATTTATACTAAAGAATTTAGGGGTTCCCATTGGCAGGCAGGGTCACATGAGTTTACACAGTTGCTCTCTTAAAGGTATAACACATACATGAATACACACATAGAAATAACATATAACATGATACTTATAAAATATATTAACCCTCTGGTAAAGTGCTTGAACACAATAGAAACGATAATCAGTCTCACAGTGGGCCCGAGGAAGTCCAAAGCCACAGGACAGCCTTTGGTGCTGGGACACCACAAAGTCACCTCTCACTAGTCTGAAAAAGCTGAAAGCAGTATAATTAATAAAGAAACACTCTGGGGAAAACTATTCTTTCACTTTGAGCATTAGCATGGTGAGGCTAAAGAGCAGCCCTGCTGTCTCTGTTACCAGACTTTGTTTCATGCTGCCGGCTCAGAGGTCCAATGAGTGAAGATGGCAGCCAGAGGTCTCCTCACCTGCTCTGTGCCGTAAAATTGGCTGTGTCCTCAAGGCCAAAATGGGGTTCACTTCCTTCAGTATAAAATAAACCCTACTGATATAATCTCTACAGGGGCTGGTCTTACTTAGGGTGTTAATAATGATCTGTGTATCTGTTATTACCTCAAGTCCTGGCCAACCATGTTTCTGATGATGAAAACAAACAACTGTAATTTTGGGTAATCAGATCAGCGGTCAGTCCAGGATTTACAGTTGTAATACAGATGCAAAAATGGGGCCATAGTATGTTTGTGTGAAACTTGCCATATACATTGACCACATTATTATCGCTGTTTGATAAGATGAAAAGATGAATAGTAATAGTAGAAAGGAGAAGTCTTCACTGGGTAAGTCAAGTAGTCTCCACTTACAATTTCTGTCTCTTGTGTACTTGAGCAGTAGCCTGTGAATATAATATACGCAGTTCATACAGTAAGAGAGCTGTTATTGGAGGGAGTGTCTACATGTACATGTATGCAATCTGTGTTACCGGCTGACTAGGATACTTAGCTCCACAGCCATCAAAATGGCTGACTAGGGTTGCATCGCTCTTCTGTGACTGTAGAGGGAGATACATTGGTGCATAAACTGAGTCTCTAAGTGAAATACTATATAGACTTATCAATTCATGAAGTGCATGGAAAGTTTTGTTATTTAGGGAGACAGGCGCTTAAAATGTAAATGTTTCACGGTGCTGGAAATTATTGTGTTTTTTTTGTCATTTTATACTTACATTATCTTCTGGACTTCACTTCACACATATTGCTATTGGTGGAGGAGGCTGTTCTGTTATTTCACGCTATTACTGTTCTAATACTAAACAAGGTAGTCCAGTTTAATGCTAATAAATGCTTATTTTGCACTTCTCTTGGGATAATTCTGCCCCTAGAGGAATACTAAGCTTCTTGAAAGAGAATGATTGTGGCGGGGCTGCCTAGATGTAGGCCAGGCTGAAATGCAAGAAAATTATTAAGTAGAAAAGGTAATTCCTTCTCAAACTTGAATGGTCCTTATTCATTTCCTCAGATTACCATCAAATTTATGTCCCCAGCACAAGCTGCATTATTGAGTTTCACAGATAGATTCCTTTTGCTTTCATTGTCATCGTCGGTGGAATGACATTCTCATACGTGTCTCCGCTAATGCCTCAAAATTACTTCATCTGCAAATGTAACAATTGAGCAGATCATTTTAATAAGATTCGCTCTGACTTCAGACTCAGCCGTCTCCCGTTCTTTTATAGAATGCAAATTGTAACCTGTTTTTAAAGCCACGCCATGCAGTGAACTTTAATGGGATTTGACAACATCATATTAGGCACAACAACTACGCATAATGTACCGAAAAATTGGACGTGAAATTGGGAACATAGCAGAGAACAAAGTAAATTTACATGGTTTGGTGGTTTGAATGTCTGATATCATATTCTCTCATGCAAGCCCCATAAAAAAGCAAGGGGATTTAAGAATGGATATCAGCAGAAAGTGCTTTTAAAGGGTGAGTTGATGGATAGCTTGTCAGAAAAAATAATTGCATTGGATTGGAAAGTGGGTATGCGTGCCGAGGGGGGAGAGAGGGAGAGCGGGAAGAGGTTGATGGGGAATGACAATAGTCTGTCAAGACACAGTGGCTGCCCGGAGAAGTGTGAAGCCAGAGTGTTGCGGTGGCAAAGGAGAGCAGGCTGTCAGAGCGGGAAAGTGGCTTTAATACCTTGAAAAGCAAAGGAATCCGACTGTCAGCCTTGCTCAGCGACGCTGAAAGTGGGAGAGAACATGGCATAAAGTTAGAGCCATTAAGCGAGCAAAAGGAGGGGGGTAAAAGCTGCAAATAGAGAGAGCACAGAAAATGGTGAAAACCAACTGTATTTGGCTACTGTGACTACTTGGCTTGAAAATGTTTGTTTATGCATTTTTATAAAATGAAGAAAACAATGGAAAAGATGCAACAATGGCTTCTCTTGGTTTAGGTATATGAGAGGATGTGGCATGCACATTGTATGTAACCATTTGATAAGGGGAAACTCTGATAATGGGAGAAGACTACATACACAACAGAAGCATTTGCATGATATTAAGAAAAAGACTAAAGGGCCAATTGAAGATGTTGCACTTGGTAAGGACAATGTAACAGCTGAGTAATTTGCAATTGTAAATGTAGCATTGAGATACATCTTGTTACACGTGTAAGGAGTGCAGCGATGCAGCAGAGCAAAGAAATGGCAAACCTGAGGCCCCAGCACTACGAGTAGCCATGCTGCACTTCTATGTATGATAGAAGATCCTCATTCAGACGATAGTATAGATGTACATTATAATATATATATATATATATATATATATATATACATACGTGTATATAATAAAAGTCTATTTTCATGTAAATAACCTATTGTTTGTGAGCATCGAGAGGGGAAGGTGGATTATAAAAACAATTTACCAATCTGTGTCTCTTGTCACAGTCTAAACTTACATGGTAATGTGAGGGAAAGTGATAGCTAGCTTTTAGCACACTCTGCATGTCTCTCACCCACCTTCAAACCCAATAAATAAGCGATTTTACCTTGTTGTTGTCATTATGCTGTGTGAATGAGGCAAATAACACTTTAAAGCAGCTTAGCTGAAGATATCTTGCTGTGCCGGGGACTTAATACGCCAGTGATTGTGCTGATATGGGAGTGGGGTACAGGCTTGTTTTTCTATAGTATTCCATCAAGAATTTACCACAGGAGGTTCACGAAGGGTCACCTCAGTATTAGAGACTTCAACAACACAATTTTGCTTGTTTGTTCTTGCTTCTCCTTTGAAAATCGCAAATTATGGTAACAAATTGTTTCCCTAAATAGTGCTGTTTCCATCTCCTGGTGTTTGTTAGCCTCATTTTACTGAGCTATTTAACTATTTAGCAATGGACGTTTATCCAGCAAGTTTAACCTTTATAATATGCTTTCCAGGATAGAGTGATTCATCACACTTGTCTCAGTAATTGCCTTTGTTGTGAACCCTGTAACACATTATCGTATTGCAGAAGTATGATCTGCCATGTGTATTAATTACGGTACTCTCTTCCACTATCGCCATGTATGAGAATGCTGAGAAAAAAAATCTTCGTCTTTCAATCTGTTGACTTTAAATAAGGACAACTGGAGCCTAGTAGGATTTGGGGTATTTTTCAGCCATGTAAGTTTCGAGTATACGTTAGACTGGTTTACATTCTACGAACTTAAGCACCTTCCAATTAATTCTTACTGTGTCTAGCAATAATTGCTACATGTAAATGACCTGAAGTAATCACTGCCAATGTTATTGAAATTAATCTGACATTTTAGGTCTTCAGAAAAGGCAAATTGTGGCATGTAAACTAGTGTGGAGGAATCATGAATCTCTGTCCTCCCAGTCTCTGGAAGCAAAACAGAGCTTTCAAGAACTTGAAAATGTGCTACGTGTAAACAGTCTCCTTACAACTATTTGCACTCATTATAATAATCGTATTTTAAATGTAATGCTAATGTGTTTAACTATCAAGATGTACAAATTGCCAAACAGCAGCCATTTTGCTAGAGGATGTGCTAGGGTTATTGAGTCCTTTTGTATAGTAATTATACATTTTGAAGATAAAAGTTACACAGACATAAGCAATATTTAATAATTTAGATTAACCTCAGTGCATAAGGAGAACCCTGTCAATCATTGGCAGGTATGCGTAGCAGCAGCGGTGATCGTTTTCTGGCCACATTCTGTTTGCTTTTTGGTTTAGGTTATATGAACCTACCGTAACTGTTACGCCGAGCGCTCTGGGTCCCTGCTCCTCCCCGGAGCGCTCGCGGCGTTCCTCTCTCTGCAGCGCCCCGGTCAGACCCGCTGACCGGGAGCACTGCACTGACACTGCCGGCGGGGATGCGATTCGCATAGCGGGACGCGCCCGCTCGTAAATTGCATACCAAGTCACTCACCTGTCCCGATCACCGGCTGTCACGTCCTGGCGCGTGCGGCTCCGCTCCTTAGGGCGCGCGCGCGCCAGCTCTCTAAGATTTAAAGGGCCAGTGCACCAATGATTGGTGCCTGGCCCAATCAGTCTAATTAGCCTCCACCTGCTCCCTGCTCATATAACCTCACTTCCCCTTCACTGCTTTGATTGATCTTGTTGCCATTGTGCCAGAGAAAGCGTTTATAGTGTTTGCCTTACCAGTGTTCCTGACCTCTTGCTATCGCCATTGACTACGATCCTTGCCGCCTGCCCCGACCTTCTGCTACGTCTGACCTTGCCTCTGTCTAGTCCTTCTGTCCCACGCCTTCTCAGCAGTCAGCGAGGTTGAGCCGTTGCCGGTGGATACGACCTGGTTGCTACCGCCGCAGCAAGACCATCCCGCTTTGCGGCGGGCTCTGGTGAATACCAGTAGCAACCTAGAACCGGTCCACCGACATGGTCCACGCCAATCCCTCGCTGACACAGAGGATCCACATCCAGCCTGCCGAATCCTAACAGTAACTTCCTGTGTAAGGGTCAACAATGATTATCAGAGCAAAAACTAATCCATGATGGGAAAAAAACTACCTGTGAGACAGGACAGTGTGGAGGCACAGATCTGGAGAAAGATACTAAAGATTTTTGATGCATTGAAAATTCACTAGAGCAATGGAAGAAGTTTGGAACAACCAAGACTTTCCTAGAGCTGTCTGCCCCATCAAACAAAGTAATTGGGGAGAAGGGCCTTGGTAAGGGAGGTAACCATTTGTTTATCTGTTTGAGCTCCAAAGATCCTGTGTGCAGATGGGAAATGCTTCCAGAAGATCAACCATCACTGCAGAACTCCACAATCTGGGGTTTATGGTAGAGTGGCCAGAAAGAAGCCTTTCCTTAGTAACAGGCACACAAAAGCTCACCTTAAAAAAAAATTATCAGAGGAAACCAAGATTGAAGTTTTGACCTCAATTCTAAGCATGCCTGGTGGAAGCATAGTAACATAGTTCATAAGGTTGAAAAAAGATCAGAGTCCATCAACTTCATCCTATATCCCTAATGAGTCCCTACTGAGTTGATCCAGAGGAAGGCAAGAAAGCCTCATACTAGAGCTGAAAATTCCTTCCAGACTCCAAATATGTCAGTCAGAATAAATCCCTGGATCAATGTTCTGTCCCTATAAATCTATAATCCATAACCAATAATCCAAAATGTTATTACTCTCCAAAAAGGCATCCAGGCCCACTTTGAACTCTCTTACTGAGTTCATCATTAGCGTTTAGTGCGAATATTGTAAATGCTAATTTTTACAGCGAAAATTGGCACTATTCGTAATGACGGATATTCGTTTTTTTTCTTCTTCACAGTACATATCACAACAATGATGTGTACTGTGTGAAAAATAAAGTGATCATCCCTCCCTGCTTCCAGCTTGTGGTCCAAAAAAGGCCCCAATATTATTATCGGTGGGGAGTGCGAATATTTAGTAAATGTCAAGTGGTCTGACTAGTGATTTGTACAGCGGTAGAATTATTTAATTTCATTGTCATGGGCATCTATGCCCCTATTGATGCACCCCATGATATTATTTGCCTTGGCAGCAGCTGCCCGACACTGGTTACTACAGCTAAATTTACTGTTAACTAAGACTCCCAAGTCCTTTTCCACATCACTCGTCCCAAATGTTCTCCCGTTTAATACATAATCACAGCCAGGATTTTTCCTCCCCATGTGCATTACCTTTCATTTATCAGTGTTGAACCTCATCACTTCACAGCTTAAACCTCCAACCTATCCAGATCCATTTGTAACAGTGCACTGTCCTCTATAGTGTTTACCGCTTTACAGAGTTTAGTATCATCTGCAGATTGCTACTTTACTATTCAACCCCTCTACAAGGTCATTAATGAATATATTAAATAGAATAGGACCCAAGACTACTCCTGTGGTACCCCAATAGTAACAGTCACCCAATCAGAATAAGTACCATTAATACCCACCCTCTGTTTCCTATCACTGAGAAAGTTACTTACCCACTTACACACATTCTCCCCCAGCCCAATCCTTCTCATTATATACACCAACCTTTTATGTGGCAACATATCAAATATTTTTGAAAAATCAACATATATGACATCCAGTGATTCCCCCTGGTCCAGGAACCCCATTATGCTGTGGGGTGTTTTTCATCATCTGGGACAGAGAGGCTGGGCAGCGGTGAGGAAATTCTGAATGGAGCCAAGTACAGATATATTTTTAATGAAAACTTGATCCAGAGTGCTCTGGACCTCAGACTGGGCTGAAAGTTCATGTTCCAGCAAGACAATGACCCTAAGCACACAGCCAAGACATACACAGGAGTGGCTTATGGACAACTCTTCAATTGCCGTTGAGTGGCCCAGCCAGATCCCTGTCCAACCTGACAGAACTTGAGTGGATCTGCAGTGAAGAATAGCAGAAAATCCCCAAATCCATGTCTGCAAACCTTGTGGCATCATACCCAAGAAGACTGGGGGCTGTAATTGCTACCCAAGGGACTTTAACTAAGTACTAAGGGGATTGAGACTTATGTCAATGCAATATTTTAGTTTTTTCTTTTCAAAGTAATGTTCTGTGACATTCTGTTTTCACATCTTCAAATCATTATGGGGTATTTTTTAGCACCAGGCTACAACATAACAAAATGTATAAAAAGTGAAAGGGCCTGCACTTTATTAATAACAAATGAACTGATTATATTATAAATGTTTGGGTGTTTAAGCATGGACACAATATAAGTGTCCATTTTACAGACGCAAAACCTGAACCTTTACTGTTTTAAGTTAACAGAATAAAAGTCATTCTGAAAGTTGTGGTATTGCATTGTCGTTTTGGATGCAAATATGAGAAAGGACAGATAACATAACCAGCATATTATAGCAATAATGAACTCTAGTAATTATAATACTACTGTACAATATGATCTACTTGAACATCAGTTATTGGGCATATTATTTGCCATAGCTGATGCCAGAATGTTAAACAGATTTGTAAATTACTTCTATTTAAAAATCCTTCCAGTACTTAACAGCTGTTGTATACTACACATGAAGTTCTTTTCTTCTTGAATTTCTTTTCTGCCTGACCACAGGGCTCTCTGTTGACACCTCTGTCCATGTCAGGAACTGTCCAGAGCAGGCTAGGATTGCTATGGAAAATGTTCCTACTCTGGACAGCTCCTGAAATAGACAGAGGTGTCAGCTGAGAGCACTGTGGTCAGACAGTAAAGAAATTCAAAAAGAAAAGAACTTCATGTGGAGCATACAGCAGCTGATAAGTACTGGAAAGATTGAGATTTTTAAATAGAAGTAATTTACAAATCTGTTTAACTTTCTGGCACCAGTTGATTTAAAAATAATAATAATAATGCTTTCCATTGGAGTACCCCTTTAATACATTAGTCCCATAGAGCCATTTCAATAGAGTTATTGGGCAGGCTTAACCTTCCATGTGATAATGTCTAAATGTGGCCATGCAACATTTCTGCAACATTTCACAAAAAGTTGCATGTGATAAATCAGTTACCACTGCACAAAATAAGAACAATTCAAAATGTTGCATTGAGCCAGCCTAGGGCTTTACAAGCAACAATTTTAGACGAAAAAAGCAGTCTAAATGGTTTAATAAATTCCCCTCTATAAAAGGTATATATTAGCTAGATAGCTAGGTTATACCAGAGGGAAATTAGGGGAAACAATTATAGTAAATAAACAAAAAAAACACATTTAAAACATTTAATAAATTTCCCAAAAGGCAAACCAAAGTTACATTAGGTATCTGCACTTCTAGCTGGTATTGCCAACATTTGCATCCATTTCTTCTGTCTGTCTCCCGATGACCTTGGCATATTACTTGCTGCTGGCATCTCTTATTTATTTATTTTGTCCTTTTCCTCTGGCTGCATCTCCTTCATCGTTCATCATGATTATTGTTAAATTTTTCACCTGTCATTCCGTGCTGTAAATCAATGATTGTCGCCTTTCCCCTTTGTCATACGTCCTGGCTGAGCAGCCCTTTGCCTTGGAAATGATCCTTGCCTTGGTCCTCCATTCATCTATTATAAGGGGGCTGTTTTTTGCACAAGTCGATCCTTTGTTAGCTGCCGGCCATTTATCATTTCCCCAATCAACATCTGACATTCTGATCCAGCCAGGTTTTCAGCCAATGTTGCTGTTAGCTTTTATAGTTTTATTTTACGTATAGCCAGATACAGTGTAAATTGATAACTAAAGGACGTAGCACAGGTTAGAGCATTTTAAGTAAGGAAGGATGGCATGAGCACTTATAACTGAAATCACCCTATAATCAGTTCTTTCTTAATAAAATGATGGCTTATCAGATGCACAAGTGTTGTATTGATTTGGGGTCTATACATATTTTCTGAACTTTGATAGATTAGGTGATCCGAATTGCCTGATTTATTAAGCTGCAACTAATAGTTTCAATAGTATCACCCTTTCTCTTGGGGAAATGTCTATAAGTAATAGGAATACTGCATCAATTATTTACTATACATTCGGTTTCCTTAAGACTGAGCTGAACCATACTGCAATATTGTAATTTGCATGTATTTACTGACATTTACTCTACAAGTACCTAAAGTGACCCCCTAGTTCACAATAAAAATTTAGAAACATAGAATGTGTCGGCAGATAAGAACAATTTGGCCGATCTAGTCTGCCCAATATTATGGGGTTATAAAAACTTAGCTACAGAAGCATAGTCTTAGGTTGGGTGTGGAATTGTTTTTGGAAGAAAGCAACTATGTTTTTCTAATCTTGGATAATCCCTAAGGGTAAGTTCACACGAGAGGACCCACAGCGTATTTTACGCTCCGGATCCGCCGCTAAAGGACCACTGCATGGTGGCTTTACATGTGCCTGCTCGGTGCGGCATTACGGTGCTACGAGCATACATACTGAAGCGATGCGCAAGTACTCGATGTGCGAGTATACTGAGCATGTTCGCCACCATGCAGCGGTCCTTCAGCGGCAGATCCGCAGTGTAAAATACGCTGTGGGTCCGCTCGTGTGAACGTACCCTAAGGGTACGTTCACATGTGCGTATTTTGCTGCAGATTTTCTGCTGTTGATTTTACTACCCATTGAATTGGTAGGAAAATCAGCAGCAGAAAATCTGCAGCAAAATATGCATATGTGAATGTAACCTTAGGGTGTAGTCACACATACAGTATCCTGCACATATTTGTGTTCATTCATTTACTTTTCATTGAAATTTGCAACAGTTGCTGTATGTGTGAATGGACCCTTAAAGGGGTACTCCGGCGCTAAGACATCTTATCCCCTATCCAAAGGATAGGGGATAATATGTCTGATTGCGGGGGTCCCACCGCTGGGTACCCCAGTTATCTTGCACGCAGCACCCCGTTACCATCAGTCCCCGGAGCATGTTCACTCCGGGTCTGATGAGTGGCAATCACGGGGCCGGAGCATTGTGATGTCACGGCTCCGCCCCCGTGTAACATCACGCTCTGCCTCCTCAATGCAAACCTATGGGAGGGGGCGTGACAGCTGTCACGCTTCCTCCCATAGGCTTGCATTGAGGGGGTGGAGCTGTGACGTCACAATGCTTCGGCCCCGTGATCGCCACTCATCAGACCCGGAGCGAACCTGCTCCGGGGACTGATGGTAACGGGGTGCTGCGTGCAAGATCCTGGGGATCCCAGGCGGCGGGACCACCGCGATCAGGCATCTTATCTCCTATCCTTTGGATAGGGGATAAGATTTCTTAGCGCCGGAGTACCCCTTTAAGATGCATTAAGATGTGTAGTAAATATATTTTTTGTCTAGTATTGTTACTTGTCCCATTTTCATTGATTTAAAAGGGCCACCCGCTTCTGCACACTGTACTTTAGTAGTCTGCAACTATTTGGATGGACCAATAATGATGACATCATCATTTGTCTATTCTAAAGCAGGGAGGAGTGTTTCAGACTACCATACAGTAGTCTGAGAAACTGGTCACCATTATAGCTCCATGAAGAGGGCACCAGTAATAACAGTAACAATGCCAGAAAGAAGAAAAGAAAAAGGATACCAGGTATACTAACTATCCATTTTTAGTGCATTTAGTGCAAATTGAGCTTAGGTGAGAGATTTGGAAACAGGGCTCTGCTTCCAGCTGACTGTCAATCAAGGAGGATCGGGGATAGGATGGGGAGTAAGGAGGCATTCCAGCCCTACGTACTTCAGGGGCTCAGGAACGCCTCTTAGACTCTTTCCAACAGAGAATAAAAGCATTTTCTATGTTATGGGCACACATACACATGAAAGGTAACAAGTGTCTTCTTGTGCCAACAGTTGTCTAACAGTGTCAGCAGTTTGGAACATAAATTACAGATTCTCTTTGATGTCTGAACTGAAGGGTTGCTTTATTTGTGAAAGGGCAAGTTTACATTATGGTATATTTCTTTTTTTAGTTAATGAAAATCCATAATTAAACTGAAGACTAAAACCCATGGTAAAAATAATCAAGTATAATGATAACAAAAAATACCAAATAGTAGTACTGGTGCTTTGCAACACTGATTTGAATCTGGCCTAGAACAGCATCTGCTGTATGGAAAGTGTATGTTCGCTATGCTCTTTCTTAGGTTTTGCCTTGATATGCTTGCTTCCTCAGTCCAAAAACATACTGAAACTGAGGTTACTTGGCATCAAAGACAGGTTGTTAACCCGCTGGGTTTTAGATCAAATTGAGAGGGTCCTATGTACATTGTAGAATGTTGGGGCTCAAAAACTTTACTAACAACCACAAACAACCTTCTACTGTATAACCATGATCATTTGTAAGTGCATTACAGTGAACTGTGAGAACATATTCGGCACGTGCTGTTATTCATTTTACTTATATAAAAAGGACTATTATAAATCTTAGCGCAAGGCATGTAAAGCATAATAGGTTAGTGACTTGATGGTATTCAGCTGTTCAGACATAGATGTGTTATTTACATACTATTGGGCTGGCTGTGTGTCGACGCTGCATAATTTGTCCTATATGCAGACAGGGGAATAAAGTTTAATGAAGAAAAAAGGCCGGTGTCAAACAAATGTAAGTGACAATGTGATGCTGCCTTTGAGAGGAAGGGTAACATCCTTTTCTTCCCAAGAAGGCAGCATATAGACAGCAGAGAGTCTCCTAAGATGGAACATTCTCTAATCAGCTTTATCATTCACATCTGAATTTATCTTATTTGAGTGAAAATGCCGATATATTAGCAAGCAAGCATGGTACGCAAGGTGACCCTAGCAACTTAATGACATAATCCATTATCCTTAATGAAGTCAATATCTTGTCTTTTAGCTGTCAGTCTGGTGGGGCGATTAATTGCAGTGTCATTAAAGTTAGCTCTCTTTTCATTTGAGCTTGACAAGTCGCATAAAACTAATGTTCTTACTTATCAGGCTTTGGAATAGAATGGAGGGGAAGGAGCGCAGCTGGGGGGGACTGCAACAGACAACGGTGCCTGTTCTTTCCAGTGACCCCTCTAGTACAATAAAAGAGAATTGCTAAATATATATATATATATATATATATATATATATGTATATGTATATATCAGCTATTGATGGATACAAATAATGAGTATTATTTGGAAAACATTAGTAGAAATATTCCACGCATATTCATCTTCACACACATTCCTGTTTCTGTTTAGTTTATGATAAACATGTTTTCTCATTGTGGTATATTTTAAGTGTTGACACCTTGTTGTGGCAGAGAATTGCTCAAGGATATGTTTGTCAGTACTATATTTTTTCCGCCTTGTTTTAGCATCTGAATTGCAAACATTTTATCTGCTTTATAAATGTTTTTCAATGACATCAGTGTTATCTGAATAAATATTCATGGCTTACGATAAAGCCTAATTGTTCAATTTTACTGTATGTAATATTCCAGCTTTTCTATGTGAACATGTTTAGTACTGTTTTGCAACATTGATATGCAGATCTTATCAGAACGGACTGATAATTCAGAGCTCAAAATGTAACCTGTTCATTTAATGGTCATATTCTTTTTCTGCAGTATTGGCGTGCTAAACATATTTTATGCACGGTGTATGACAACACCAAAGAAAGAGACTTAAATGAGGATTAAAGGACTATTCCAGTACTAAAACATATCCCTCACCGGTAGAGTAGGGGAAGGAGTATCTGATTGCAGGAGGTCCTACCCCTGGGGGGACAGACCACGGGGGGGGGGGGGGGGGGGGTCCAAGCTCTGTCCTTGTGTATGTCCAGCGCTCTTATAGACAGTGCATGGAAAGCACGTTGAACCCACAGCTTTATTCCCAGGAAGAGCCAGATCCACATCCTAGAGATCACAGGGGGGACTCAGCGGTCAGACCTTCCACAAACAGACACTTATTTCCTATCCTGCAAGTACTGGAGTACACTTTTAAGGCTCCTTGCTGGGCTCCATAATGCAATATCTAGTGAAACACTTATTTATTTCTATATCTAAATCATGCAGAATCTAACTGGAGGAAAATCTCTGTCTGCAACATTATGAAAGCAGGGGCATAAGTAGGTACAGTAGGGGCCCATATAAGTCTACAGGTACCCTGCTGTGGCTCTTTGGATGTTGTACTGAGCCATAATATACTGTGTGCATGAGTCTTTTTTTTCCTTTTTTTCAATTATGTTTATTTTTATGTCATGTTTCATATCTGTATGTTTTTGTATTATAATGCACAGCTTGTTCTTTTGATATTTGTACTAGTAATTTTTTTAGGTGGTAAAAGTAAATAGAAGCATAGAAAATTTTCTTTTCTTAAGCCATCTTTGAATATACTCCGTAAATGAGGCCTAAAGGACTATACAGCAGTTAAATGCACACAAGTTGTTGCCATTTTTCAAAACATTAAAAACATTAAAACATTGAAAACATTAAAATTCCAATAAATAGATTCTAGTCCTACTCGCCTATATCAATCATTGGTTTAGTCTTCCACCATAGAATTAGTGTGTCACACATAATTATACAGTAGGTTTGTTGATGGTCATCCTATATAAAGCAGCTATTCTCTTATAAATGTGACACTGATCTTAACCATATATACTCTCTTTTCACTAATATCTGTACAGAAGACCTTCCACATATTGGGACCAGGAGACCTATATCATGTAGTTTAATATGTAGTCCCAGCAGTTCTACTGCTTTAGGCCTAAGGTAGCATTAATACTGCATTACAAGCATCACTCCCTGCCTTCCCCCCATCTCCAGGCTCCAAGTCAGGGTGGCTGTAATTTACAGTGTGTTATCTTTGTCTATAGCCAGCAAGCTGATATGAAGTAAATCAAGGTACGAGTAATGAAAGACTGAAAATTTATTCCTTGGAGCACACTTTAAAGTGTAGTATCTGTTATAGTGGCACTGCCTGAAGATTCTGAAATGAGACTCAGCTGACACGCCATAAAGAACCTCTGAGGCTCATGTTAATGCTGTTTGTCTGGGGTTAGTAATTGGGTTCTACTGATGAGTTGTGTGAAGACAAAGTGAGAAGCCAAGCACGGATTGTAAATCTTACATTGTTGGAACAAGAAGCAATCCTAACAAATATTGATCCTTGCTTTTGGCTGCAGGCTAGAGGAAGGGAGGGAAAAAGAAGGCAGAGTCCTGCTGCGGCGCTGTGGTTTCAATTGCACCAATTACCTTTAGTGAAACTGACACTCGGTATGGGACATCACCAATCTCCTAAAGCGCGTATTATCCATGATTAGGCTTTTTTAGAAATTGCCCCACAGAAGCGTGGGCGGCTGGTGCAGTGTCTCAATTATCTCTTTCAGCCAAAACTACAAATAAAGAACTGTACTTTGAAAGATCCTTTAAAATGCTGTTTTTCCTCAAGCTTACTGCATTTACTTTCAGATTAATTTACAAGGGTGATGGGGTCATGGCAGATGCGTCACTTAAAATCAAGTTTATGTAACTTTACAAGAGCAGCTTCTCGGTAACATGTAGAAGTCGTATTGTGATGCTCTATCCTGCAGATGAGGGGCAGTAGACTTCACAGTATAGCTAGGCCTGGAGAACTAAGGCTATACAGTACTATTCAAGAACAGCATATAAATATGAAAAGTGCACTAATGTATTGATCCAGGGCAGACCTTATGCAGCTTGAACATATTTATTTAGCTTCTACTCTTAAAAAACATGTCAAGCAATGGTTCAGTGTGATAAGCCTGACACTTTCCTAAAATGCAATACATCCTTTTTGCCTAACTTGTTTCCAGTGCAAAACTGGCTTCAAAAGTCAGCAAAAAAAGTGATCGCTATATTTTAAGGAACACTAAACCTAGAATTGAATAATAAACATTAAAAGGTTGCCCCACAACCAAATCTTTTGCAACCCCTACAATAACCAGTTGTGTAGAAATATTTTGGAGAACGCAGCAGTTAGTGCCTTATTTATCTCTCCCAATTAAATTGATTGAGAATTGAAGGGTTCTACCATGTGGCAGTGCTTCAGATTCACAATTGTCTATTGTAGGGGGGGGGGGGCTCCTTTTGTAAGACAACCAGTTGTCTTATAGGCAGATATAGGGTTGTGTGAAAAAGGAAGAGGAAAAATGGTCTCCTGGGACACATATACAAAATCCTTTGTGTTTTACGCTCCGGCTTTTTCGTCAGGCGTTATTGGTGTGACTCATCCTTTCATATTGTACCAAGATTCATAGTTTACACATTACTTATAGCTTAGTTTCAACTTTACCTGAACAAGTGGATGTGAATGAACTTGTGCTTTTAAATGGTTTTCCCATCTCATTAGGTTATCCCTATTCAGCATAGAGGATAACAAGCAGATCTGTGGGGATATGACCGCATGGACCCTGTCCGGCCACTGCTCCTTTCATTCTCTATGAGGCCACCAAATACTTTGGAGTTCAGCACTAGTTACTGATTGGCTGCCCTATAGACAGTATTGATGGCCACACACATATGGTCGGTACCATTAATTCCTGGGACAATTTATGCTGCAGCACCAATTATGTGGTTTACGGCATTGTGTGTGCATGTGGCAGATTCTACATAGGTTGCACTGTACGGACCATGCACACATGATTCCAGGTGCACATTCATTCATTAAAGACCCAGAAGGGATCTACACGATTAATTAAACACATGTCAGAAGAACATAACAACGATCCCAAAGCATTAGAGTTCTTACGATAGGGTTACGATAAGAGACGAAGGGGACAGAAGAAAAGCGCTGCTTCAAAGTGAAGCAAAATGAATTTTGTGCACTAGGCACACTAGGGCTGAAAGATAAAATAGATCTTGCCACTTTTATTTAAAATGTGGTTTGTTTCATTTTAACCCCCTAGTGTTTGTCTTATTTCATAACGGTATGTTTTTTAACTAACTATTGTATTGGTTTTAATACTGCTCTATTCAAAACAACATACGCCCACTCACATTGGAACACGGGTATTAAACACCTGCTCTGACGTCAGTGGGGGAGTGGTTCGAGGAAGTGCACCCAGTGCATGAAATAGCTATCACCACCGGCGTGGACGGCATCTGTGCTCTCCCTATGCCATGTATACATGCACTTTCATTGAATAAATCTTACCTTCACATCTGGAATCTGGTGAGTGCCATTCATCTTTTTTTGCATATGCCAGTGACTGGTCTCTTGTGGATTTGAACACCCCTGTCTATCTGTGTCAGGAACTGTCCAGAGCAGGAGAGGTTTGCTATGGGTATTTGCTTCTGCTCTGGACAGTTCCCGACATGGACAGAGGTGTCAGAAGAGAGCACTGTTGTCAGACTGGAAAGAACTATACAACTTTCTCTGTAGTATACAGTAGCTGATCAGTATAGATTTTTAAATGGAAGTCATTTATAAAGCTGTTTAACTTTCTGGCACCAGTTGATTTGAAAACGTTAGTTTTTCTTTTGTTTTTTACTGGAGTACCCCTTTAAGGCACAAATTCATTCACATCCATTTGTGCAGGGAAAGTTTAAAGACCTGGGATATGTTCTGTGGATTGGAGATAACTTAATGAGATTAGAAACCCCCTTTAACCCCTTAAGGACTGAGGGCATATCCGTGGGAATTCCGGTCCCCACCGTACGCCGGGCGGGGATCTTAGCCAGATGCCTACTGAAATAATTGAGCTGGCAACCCTGGCAAAGTGCCGAGGAGGATCCTGAGGATCCCCCATATGGGTGATCACCACAGATTGCCTGTAAATTCTAACCGGCGATCTGCGGCCCCCTTTCTGTGGCCCCTTGGCACAGAAAGCAGTCAGGAACAATTTAGATTAGGTAGTGACAGTTAGGAGTTTAAAAAAAGAATGTTTTTTTTTTTTTGCGTACTGTCTGTAGGTGTCCGCGGGTCCGTAGCACCTTTAGCTGCGTGACCCCGGCCCTACAGGGTCGCCGCGGTATGCCCCCAACCTTTTTATTTGGGGTGCAGACCTTTTTTTTTTTCATGTGTGGTCAGGCCCTCTTAGCTATAAAAGAGCTATCCGGCACTGTTAGCTAAAGCCCACCCGCCGCTGATCAGTCCCATAGTACTGATCAGTGTTTTTTTGTGGTGAAGGAGCTTTTTTGGGGATTAAAGCGTCTTTTTTTATTTTATTTTTTGCACCTATAGGCAGTCTGTGCCACCAGTAGCAGGCCTGTACCTGTGTGTGCAACCTGCCCCACCACTGTCAGTGATTTATCACTGATCTGCATTTTTCTGGGTTCGGGGTGCTTTTTTCGGGTTTTAATAGTTTTTTTTTATTTTATTTTAATTTTATTTTTTTTGTGTGGGGGGTCTGTGTACGTGCCACCAGACACTGTTTTGGCCAGACCCACCACTGACTTCTGCGCCCCCTGCCGCCACTAATCAGTGTGCACACCATTGATTAGGTAAATGCTTTTTTTGGCACAGGTTTTTTTGCGCTAGAATTTAATTTTTTTAGTTTAGTTTTATTTTATGTTTTTATATTTTTGTTCTTAGGGTGGTTAGTTAGTTAGGTTAGGGCGGGTTAGGGGTGGGTTAGGGTAGGAAGTCTTGCATCATACCACATGCAGCACACACACCAATAAAGTTTTCCCCCCACATATATACACTTCACCCCTCATTAGAGTAGAGAAATGGCCCACAGGGCGTTTTCAGCAGAGGAGTCATATGCCTTACTTGCCTCTGACTCTGAAAGCGCCACAGAGGATGAGGAAAACCCCACCTTCCTAATTTCCTCCTCCTCCTCATCATCTTCTGATGATGAGCCAACAAGGCAGCTGAGATGCCGCCATGCGAGGCTGCAAACCTCCTCTGCTCCTGACCCTGTGCCCCATGCTAGTATGAGTCCCCCAGCCAAGTTTACTGGTGCCCCGTACCGGCAAACTTGTCTGGACTCAGCCAGCGGACCACGAGCCCATGATCCCTGAGTTTGTTGGCAACTCAGGAGTCAAGATTGACATTGTCGGGTTCACTGAAATGGACTATTTCAGCTTTTTTTTCAGTGATGACTTTTTCAATCTGATCGTTGACCAGACGAACCTGTATGCCCAACAGTTCGTTGCCGCAAACTCGGGCTCATTATTAGCTAGACCCAATGAGTGGTACCCAGTCAGTGCAGCCAAAATGAGGACCTTTTGGGGCCTTGTGCTGCATATGGGTCTAGTTAAAAAACCCAGTATCAGGCAATACTTGAGTGGGGACGTCCTCTACCAGACCCCGCTCTACAGTATGGCCATGGCACATCGCCGGTTCGAGGCCTTTGGGAAATGTTTGCATTATGCGGCATGTCTCCCATGTCCCCCAAAATTTGGGAGGGGACAAATTTTGGGAGGCCTATGTCCCTAGGCGGGAGGTCACTATTTATGAGTCTCTCGTCAGCTTTAATGGGAGCCTCAGCTTCTGGCAATGCATTCCAACCAAGCGAGCGTGGTATGGCGTGAAGATGTATAAACTTTGCGAGAGTACCTCAGGGTACACTTGCAAGTTTATGGTGTATGAGGGACGGAGATTCCCATATTGAACTCCCAGAATGTCCCCCCACTCTGGGTGTTAGCGAGAAAATTGTGTGGGGCCTTTTGCACCCATTGCTAGATAATGGTTACCACCTTTATGTGGATAACTTTTATTCTAGTATCCCTCTCTTTACATCCCTCGCCGCCAGATCCACGGTCGCTTGTGGGATAGTTCCGGAAGAATCAAAGAGGCCTTCCGATACATCCCCTACATGCTCCTATCCCCTTGGGTGAGTCCCGTGCCTTTTCCCATGAAAACCTGTTGCTGGTCAGGTATAAGGACAAGAGGGATGTCCTTATGCTCACCACAATTCATGGGAACGGTGTCCCTGTGCGAGGTACCGCGGGACCGGTCCTCAAGCCCGATTGTATTCTGGACTACAATCTGTATATTGGGGGAGTTGATCTTTCTGATCAAGCCATATGATGCCATGCGGAAAACACGGACATGGTACAAAAAAGTTACGGTCTACATGGTACGGGTTGCCATGTATAACGCTTTTGTTCTGTTCCAGCACACTGACAACACAGGGACATTCCTGCAGTTTCGAGAGGAAGTTCTAAAGGCCCTCATCTTTGGCGGCTGCCAAGGAGCGGGTCAGAGCACCTCTGTAATTGTGGGCCCCGACCAACACTTTCCAGGTGAGGTCCCCCACACTGGAAAGAAGGGACAATCCCAGAAAAAATGCTGAATGTGTCACAGGAGGGGGATTCGGAAGGACATCAGCACTCAGTGTGACACTTGCCCCGATCATCCGGGCCTCTGCATTAAAAACTGCTTCAGGGAATATCACACTTCCATGGATCACTAAATTTTTAATCCTTTTCCCTAATTTTAATTCCCCAGAATTATACTCCAATGTACCAGTCCAGAGTACATTGTCTTCCAAATTTTAAAATCAACCCCCCCCCCCCCCCCAAAAAAAAAACACTCTTTCCCAATACCCCTGATAGCATCTTTTTTCTCCCCCCAAAAATGGGTCATGGGACACAGAGTCAACAGCATTTGGGGTTTGCAATTGCCTCAAATGCGCAGCGCTCTCTCCCCACCTGAGCGGGGTGCGCATTTGAGATAACAGGTTAGGGACGGCCACACACATCACATTCCCAGAATCATGATTCAGAGCATAGGTGTTAGGATTCGGCAGGCTGGAGGTAGATCCTCTGTGTCAGAGAGGGATTGGCATGGACCGTGCCGGCGGACCGGTTCTAAGTTGCCACTGGTATTCACCAGAGTCCGCCGCAAAGCAGGGTGGTCTTGCAGTGGCAGTAGCAACCAGGTTGTATCCACCGGCAACGGCTCAACCTCTCTGACTGCTGAGATAGGTGCGGTACAAAAGAACAAGGCAAGAGCAAGGTCGGACGTAGCAGAAGGTCAGGGCAGGCAGCAAGGGTCGTAGTCAGGGGCAACAGCAGAAGGTCTGGAACACAGGCTATGTACATACACTAAACGCTTTCTCTGGCACAAGGCAACAAGATCCGGCCAGGAAGGGAAGGGGAAGTGAGGTTATATAGACAGGGAGCAGGTGGAAGCTAGTTAGACTGATTGGGCCAGGCACCAATCATTGGTGCACTGGCCCTTTAAATCTTAGAGTGCTGGCGCGCGCGCGCCCTAGAGAGCGGAGCCGCGCGCGCAAGAACGTGACAGCCGGGGACCGGGACGGGTAAGTGGCTTGGGATGCGATTCGCGAGCGGGCGTGTCCCGCTATGCGAATCGCATCCCCAACGTAAATGTCAGTGCAGCGCTCCCGATCAGCGGGTCTGACCGGGGCGCTGCAGAGAGGAGAACGCCGCCCAAACAATAGGGTTTGGGCTGGCATCATTTTTACTTTCGGCTATACCCTGGGGCATAATTCTGGGAATTGGCATATCAGCATTAAAATTGCAATTTACCCCCCCCCCCCCCATAGTACACTTCATCCATTCCTGGAAAATAAATTTAGGGAACACCCGTCTGTTCTAAATCTCCACTTCACCCCTATACACCTTCCCTAGGGGGTGTACTGTTTGTATGTGGGTGTTCCTTTCTTGTATTTTCCTCTGAATGTATGTAACTGTCAGCTACTGATATGCCATAGGCCTCAAATGCAAACAGACCTCTATGACTTCTGAGCCTTATTGTATGCCCGCCCAGCACGTTACCCCATATGTGGATGTTTTCCCATAGTCAGGAGAAAAAGCCTGCAAAAATTTGTAACCCAATTTCTTCAATTACCCCTTGTGAAAATGTAAAAAATTGGGTAACCCCAGCATTTTAGTGTAAAACAAAATTAAAATTGTGGTCACTTGCCGAGATTTATTTTTTTTCCCGATTTTATGCCAGAACCTCAACCATTGCAGTGCAAAGCACTACTTTAGGCCTCAAATCTCATCGGTGCTGTCTCACTCCTAAGCCCTGTTTTGCACCTGCATAGTGCTTTACCGCCATATATGAGGTATATCCTTATTCTGGAGAAATTGGTCTACAAATTTTGTGGAGCTTTTTTTCTGTTACTACCTGTGAAACTGAAAAAAAAAATGGTGTATACCAGCAATTTAGTATAAAAAATCTGATGTTTCACTTTTACGGCCCACTGTTCAAAAAACCTGTGAGGTGTCAGTACTCTCTGTAACCCTGTAATCTCTGTTCCTGGAGGGGTCTAGTTTCCAAAATGGTGTCACATCTGGGGGGTTTCTGCCGTTCTGGCATCATGGGAGGTTTGAAAATGCGCATGGCCCCTGACTTCAATTTCAGCAAAATTCTCTCTCCAGAAGTCCAATGGCACTCCTTCTGTTCTGAGACCTGTAGTGCACCAGCAGAGCATTTAATATCCACATACGGGGCATTTTCTTAATCGGGAGAAATTGGGCTTCAAATTTTGGGATCCATTTTCTCCTACTACCCCTTGTGAAAAAGCAAACTTTGGGGTAACACAATCATTTTTGTGTTAAAAATAAAATTTTCCATTTTCACATCCAACTTCAATGCAAAGTTGTCAAACACCTGTGAGGTCTTAAGGCTCACTATACCCCTTTGTTATGTTCCTTGAGGGGTGTAGTTTCCAAAATAGTATGCCATGTGGGGGTTATTTTGCTGTTCTGGCACCATGGAAGCTTCCTAAATGCAACAAGGCCCCCTAAAACCATGACAGCAAAATTCATTTTCAAAAATCCCAGTTGCTCTTTCCCTCTTGAGCCATGTTATGAGCCCACAGAACACTTTATGTCAACATATGAAATATTTCCATACTCGAGAGATATTGGGCTACACATTTTGGGGGGATTTTTCTCCTTATACTACTGTTAAAAAGGGGGCTACAAGAACATTTTAGTGTAAAAAATACATATTTTGATTTGTCTCCTCCAATTTGCTGCTGTTCTTGTGAAACACCTAAAGGGTTAACAAACTTTCTGAATGTCATTTTGAATACTTTGAGGGGTGTAGTTTCTATAATCGGGTCATTTATGGGGTATTTCTCAGAGATAGGCCCCTCAAATCCTCTTCAAACTTAACTGGTCCCTGAAATATTCATATTTTAAAATTTTTGAGAAAATTTTGAAAATTGCTGCTATACTTTGAAGCCCTCTAATGTCTTCAAAAAGTTAAAACATGTCAACTTTCTGATGCCAACATAAAATTGACATATTTTCGGAATCAGAATAAATGGTAAAAGCATCCCAGAGTTATTAATTCATAAAGTGACAGTGGTCAGAATAGCAAAAAAGGACTCAGTCCTTAAGGTGAAAAAGGGCTCAGTCCTGAAGGGGTTAAAAATGGGTAACCCAGGCTTTAAAGAAAAAAAAAAAAACTAGCTACTTTTCTCCAGAAACAGCGCCACTCTTGTCCTCTTGTCCTCAGTTTGTGTGTAATATTGGAGCCTTGCTATAATACGACAAACAACTTAAGGAAGTGTGGCATTGGTTTTAGAAGAAAAAAGCTATGCCAACTTCGTCATTCTTTATAACTGAAGCAACTGAACAATAGAAGCACATTGGATGAGTGACTTACTCATTGTTGGCCAACCTGTTCCGTAAAATAAGCTTTGTTTCCTAGATTGGCGTTTGATTATGGAGACTTTACATGGCTTGGCTATTGGGAAGGCGGGCCGGTGAATACCATTGTTAGACTGTCCATGTAAACCTTCCTGGTGCAAAGCAGCGAAGAACATGTACAGTCACATGAAACAGCTGTTTTTGCATTAATAGCAGAAAAAAGATTGTTTGTGCAGCTCACAACAAAAATAAGAGGGGTTAACTGGGATATTCTCACACCCGGAGAGTAGTGGAAAAAACACAGTATTGGAAAAACAAAAGGTTTCTCAGTCCTCAGTTTACCATCAGTCACAAGGACTGATATATGGTGGATGTATGTATCTCCAATAATCCTTCTAGACCAATTAAAGATATACAATAATAATATTTTTGTATATTGAATATGACATCCTTTGGTCCTGTAAGAGAAATTGAAATGTCCGCAAATCCTGTAAAATAAGTTGTGCAGTTCTCCTTTTATATGCAAAGGCAGACAACAGGTTACTGTGGAAGTAATTACATGCTCTTATACAGTTCCTGCAAGGCAAAGTAGTTCCTGCAAAGCAACAAGTTCCAACCCGTTTGGGAACAATCACAGCTTAATGTTCCTGCAAAGGAATATTGTAGGCACCGAGTGCCACTCACCACTCCTAGTAAGCGTTTGAAACAATCCAGTTGTTGGGATCCCAGTGTCTCATTGCTCCAGCTGGGGGGCAGTGATGGAAACACACTCATTACGGCTGCTCACTCCAGTGAGTTTCCGTGGCTTGTGACGTATGCTGGTCAGCTGGTTGCAGGTCAGCTGGTCGGGAGGGCTAGAAGCGTGCACCGGAAAGCAGGTTGTATCCCAAGTGGCATTGCTGGTTCCAGTAGTTGTAGAATAATCTGGATTTTGGTGCAATTTGTATTGATCTCTGCAGGCTTCAGCAGGTCTTTCTCTTTGCTTGCTGGGAGAGCACTTTTTAATGGAGATCTTTAAAAACCGCAATGGCTGTGTTCCACCTGAATTTTCACCCGGGTTTGTTAAAAGACGGGGCGAGATCCAAAATGAAGTCCATTCCTCACAGGAATTCGAAAAGTTCCAAATTAGAATTAAGGCCCTTCAGTTCCTGACTTTCAAACTCATAGACCTTCTGACCTTCTGACTTTGACATCCTAACCATAAAACTCCCACCACACCAATCTTTTTTAACCTGTTGTATTCCTACAAAAAAAAAATCCAGAGGGATCCCTATTATGATATTGAGTGAAATGGTTTGATAGGGGATGCTAGAGACAACCTTTCTAATGTTCTGTATCTGTTCATGAATAGTAATGACTTGTATTACATGTTATTAAATCAGGGATTTTATAGGAATTTTATAATTCTTTTTTAATGGTAACACTAATTTCGGTTGTTTCTCTATGCCTTTTCAGTTCTTATCTCATGTTTCAAAGAAAGTGAAAGTGAAGAAAGGGGGTACTGAAGTTAGTTTTTTAGCTTCTTCCTGGAACTGAGTGTCTAAAGTACAGTTGTGTTTTAATCGCCCATATTGTCCTTTGGAAACATGTATCAACCACCTTGGTAAGTGGCAACGATCAAATTTTATGAAACTGTTTCTTGAAGTAGGTTTAATGAAGGTTTTTCAATGTAATTGAGTGGGGGTGAGTATACCTCAAAATCCAAAAATGCTATTTTTTCTTTACTTATGGTAGAAGTGAATTTACGATTGTAGGTATTTGTGTTCAGACCACCAATGAAGTCTTCCAGGTCACACTGAGCACCCTTCCAAATTAAAATAATATCATCTATGTAACCTTTTTTAAGAGCACCAGGTTCTTGCCGAGTACGGGGGTGATGTTATCTTCCTCCCACGCAGCCATGAAAAGATTGGCGTAACTCGGCCTGAACCTGGTGCCCATCGCTGTTCAGGTTTGCTGTAAATAATAATGGCCCTCAAAATAAAAAT
Organism: Hyla sarda; assembly: GCF_029499605.1. Taxonomy (NCBI): domain Eukaryota; kingdom Metazoa; phylum Chordata; class Amphibia; order Anura; family Hylidae; genus Hyla; species Hyla sarda. Next base: position 172,406,617 of record NC_079195.1, read on the forward strand.
AATTATGTGTAAGTATAAACTTATATAGAAAATAGGAGAGGCTCCTATCTGCTAGTTACCTTGATCCGAGCAACTCAAATGACACCTATACCCACAGAGTCAGAAAGTAAAGTGATTAAAAGGAAAATTGAGGCTCAGAATCTTGAATACTACATAGACATTTATTAATTAATTGTTTCAAATACGTAATGTGCTCCGTGACGCACAGGGCCCTTGTGGGTCAGCGGGGACACAAAATACAATTTAATAAATTATAAAATGACATAGATAGCATAGAATACATTATAATATAAAAATATGTAATAAAATACAATCAATATAAAAGCCACACGTCTGTGGATATTCCAGCCTGTAAGAATAAAATAGTGGTGCACGTGTCTTTTGAATAGAAACGAATATGTAAAGTGCAAAATTGTACTGTTCAATGCGCTGCTTGTAGAATGAGTGATATCCGTTGGCAACAGTGTAACAATTATTGCATGGCAACAAAGTAGCAATGTCTGGTATACTAGCAGTGTTTATGAGCAAACAGTAGCAATGTTAAGTATACTTGCAGTACTGAAGAGCTGAAGGATAGATCGTGTTTAGAGACTCGGCTGTCTCAAATGGATAGCGGTGATAGTGGGTGTCACGAACCGAGACGTGCGGGTGGTAGGATTATCTATAAAATCACTATTTGTCTACACTAGACCGCAAATAATGATAAAAAAAAAAATCCCTCTTACACCACCCAATTAAATCGCTGCCACCACCTGCCAATTTCAAGCCATTGGCTGTCCGGGCATGCTGGGAGTTGTAGTTTTGAAACATCTGGAGGTCCGCAGGTTGAAGACCACAGCCCGGGCCTTCGTCATCATCCAGCCCTCCCTGCCCCCTTTAGTTTTGTACTCACCTCCGCTCGGCGGTGCGTTCGGGTGAGCTGGTCCGGGCCATCTGTGCTGCAGGACCGTCCGGTGGGGAGGGATAGTCGTGTCGGGCTGTCCATCTTCACCGGGTGTGCCTCTTCTCCGTGCTTCACGCCCGGCCCCGGAATAATGACGTTGCCTTGATGACAATGCACAGGGACGTTGCTCATCAACCCTGTCAAGGCAACGTTATTATTCTGGGGCCGGTCGTGAAGCGCGGAGAAGAGGCCCACCCGGGCATGCTGGGAGTTGTAGTTTTGGAACATCTGGAGGGCCGCAGGTTGAAGATCACTGTTAAATCAGACATTGACAAGCGGTGATGATGAAAGGGGTGGTGTGGGATGATGACAGGGTAATGATGAAGGGGGGGATGATGACAGGGTAATGATGAAGGGGGGATGATGACAGGGTAATGATGAAGGGAGGGATGATGAAGGGGGGATGATGACAGGGTAATGATGAAGGGGGGATGATGAAGGGGTAATGATGAAGGGGGGATGATGACAGCGTAATGATGAAGGGGGCGATGATGACAGAGTAATGATGAAGGGGTAATGATGAAGGGGGGATGATGACAGGGTAATGATGAAGGGGGGATGATGACAGGGTAATGATGAAGGGGGGGATGATGACAGGTGATGATGATGAGGGTGGTAATGACGGGGGTCTGGATGATGACAGGGGGAATGATGTATTTCCCACCCTAGGCTTATACTCGAGTCAATAACTTTTCCTGGGTTTTTGGTGTGAAATTAGGGGCCTCGGCTTATATTCGGGTCGGCTTATACTCGAGTATATACACAGGTAAGTGACTTTTTCCGCTTTGATGTTCCCTTTCTCCAAAAATGTTGTGACTGCCATAATGCCCAATTCGTGATCAATAATAGTATATAAAGAAATTACATCCAAAATAGCCAGTATGTGTTCTGGTGTCCAAATAAATTGTTCTAAGATTGTGATAATTTGGGTTGCATCCTTTAAATAATAATCAGTCTGTTGAACAAATGGTTGTGAAAAAACGGTCAACATATTGGGATAAATTTGCCATTAATGAACCGATTCCAGAAACTATAGGTCTATTGGGGGGGGGGATAAAAAATATTTTTTATATACGTTATGCTTTTGCAAGTTGCTATTGGTTAACACTTCTAATGTGTCGTTTATCCCAGTGACTGTACACCGGATCTCTACCTTGCATGGCCACTATGTACCTTCTATTATCTTGCTGTTAATATTTACCGGTTGGTTAAAAATAAAGATGCTTTGAATATGAAAAAAAATATATATATATATTTTTATGGGTTTTGGATAACCAATATTTTTTTATGGGTTTTGGATAAACAAAATACGGGCAAACGTTCAGGGATGCTCAGTATGAACCTGGATTCACTCTCACTGATGATCTCGTTCTCGAATGCATATTTACACAAATTAGATAGTTCGATACTGAACTCTAATGTAGGGTCCATTTCTAATTTTTTATATGTAGAAGGAGAACGAGATCATCAGTAAGAGTGAATCCAGGTTCATACTGAGCACCCCTGAATATTTGCCTGTATTTTATTGTTTACCCAAAACCCATAAAGATTATTTTCATCCCCCTGGTAGACCTATAGTTTTTGGAACCGGTTTATTAATGTCAAATTTATCCCAATACGTTGACCGTTTTTTACAACCATTTGTTCAACAGACTGATTGATTATTATTTATAAGGAGCCAACCCAAATTATCACCATCTTAGAACAATTTATTTGGGCACCAGGACACATACTGGCTACTTTGGATGTAAGTTCTTTATATACTATTATTGATCACGAATTGGGAATTATGGCAGTCACAACATTTTTGGAGAAAGGGGACATCAAACCGGAACAAGTCACTTACATCACATCAGCAATTAAGTTTATATTTACACATAATTATTTTTATTTTGAGGACCATTATTATATACAGCAAACCATGATGGGCACCAGGTTCGCGCTGAGTTATGCCAATCTTTTCATGGCTGCGTGAGAGGAAGATAACATCACCCCTGTACTCAGCGCGAACATTGCGCTCTGGAATCGTTACATAGATGATATTATTTTAATTTGAAAGGGTGCTCAGTGTGACCTGGAAGACTTCATTGGTGGTCTGAACTCCAATACCCATAATCCTACATTCGCTTCTACCAAAAGTAAAGAAAAAATTTAATTTTTGGATTTGGAGGTATACTCCACCCCCACTCGATAACATTGCAAAACCTTCATTAACCCCTTAAGGCCCCTTTCCGTTTTTGCATTTTCATTTTTTCCTCATCACCTTCTAAAAATCATAACACTTTCAATTTTGCACCTAAAAATCCATATGTGTCACGATGCCGGCTGGCAGGTAGTGGATCCTCTGTGTCAGCGAGGGATTGGCGTGGACCGTGCTAGTGGACCGGTTCTAAGAGGCTACTGGTTTTCACCAGAGCCCGCCGCAAAGCGGGATGGTCTTGCTGCGGCAGTAGCAACCAGGTCGTATCCACTAGCAACGGCTCTACCTCGCTGACTGCTGAGAAGGCGTGGGACAGAAGGACTAGGCAGAGGCAAGGTCAGACGTAGCAGAAGGTCGGGGGCAGGCGGCAAGGTTCGTAGTCAGGATGGGTAGCAGAAGTTCAGGTACACAGGCTTTGGACACACTAAACGCTTTCACTGGCACAAGGCAACAAGATCCGGCAAGGGAGTGCAGGGGAGGAGACCAGATATAGCCAGGGAGCAGGTGGAAGCCAATTAAGCTAATTGGGCCAGGCACCAATCATTGGTGCACTGGCCCTTTAAGTCTCAGAGAGCTGGCGCGCGCGCGCCCTAGAGAGCGGAGCCGCGCGCGCCAGCACATGACAGCAGGGGACCGGGACGGGTAAGTGACCTGGGATGCGATTCGCGAGCGGGCGCGTCCCGCTGTGCGAATCGCATCCCCAACGGCCATGACAGTGCGGCGCTCCCGGTCAGCGGGACTGACCGGGGCGCTGCAGGGAGAAAGACGCCGTGAGCGCTCCGGGGAGGAGCGGGGACCCGGAGCGCTAGGCGTAACAATATGATGGCTTATTTTTTGTGCCACCAATTCTACTTTGCAGTGACATTAGTCATTTTACCAAAATATCCACGTCGAAAAGGGGAAAAAAATCATTGTGCGACAAAATTGAAGAAATTCAAGAAATTTCATTTTGTAACTTTTGGGGGCTTCCGTTTCTACGCAGTACACTTTTTTTTGTCAAAATTATCTTTATTTTGTAGGTCCATACGGTTAAAATGATACCCTACTTATATAGGTTTGATTTTGAAAAAAATCATAACTACATGCAGGAAAATGTATACGTTTAAAATTGTCATCTTCTGACCCCTGTAACTTTTTTATTTTTCCACGTACGGGCCGATATAGGGCTCATTTTTTGCGCCGTGTTCTGAAGTTTTTATCGGTACCATTTTTGTGTTGATCAGACTTTTTGATCGCTTTTTATTCATTTTTTATGATATAAAAAGTGACCAAAAATACGCTATTTTGGACTTTGGAATTTTTTTCGTGTACGCCATTCACCGTGCGGTTTAATTAATGATACAATTATATAGTTCGGACATTTACGCACGTGGCAATACCACATATGTTAATTTTTATTTACACATTTTTTTTTATGGGAAAAGGAGGGTGATTCAAACTTTTATTAGGGAAGGGGTTAAATGACCTTTGTTAACTTTTTTTTCACTTTTTTTTTGCAGTGCTATAGCTCCCATAGGGAGCTATAGCACTGCACACACTGATCTCCTATGCTGATCCCTGCAAAGCCATAGCTTTGCACAGATCAGTCAGATAGGGGATTGATTGCTCAAGCCTGTAGCTCAGGCTTGGAGCAATCAATCGACGATCGGACGCCGCGGAGAGAGGTAAGGAGACCTCCGCCTGTGTCCCAGCTGATCGGAACATCGCGATTTTATCGCGATGTCCCAATCAGCCCGACTGAGCTGCCGAGAAGCGCTTACTTTCGTTTTCAGACACGGCGATCAACTTTGATTTGACGCGTCTGAAGGGTTAACAGCGTGCTGCACAACGATCAGTGCTGCGCGCTGTTAGCTCAGGGTCCCGGCTATCGTTAGCAGCCGGGACCGACCCGGTGTGATGCGGGGTCACGGTGTGACCCCGTTTTTCACACCGGGACCGGGCTCAGGGCATACAGGTACGTCCTGAGTCCTTAAGAGGTTAAACCTACTGCAAGAAACAGTTTTATAAAATTTGATAGTTGCCACTTACCAAGGTGGTTGCTACATGTTCGCAAAGGACAATACAGGCGATTAAAATGCAACTGTACTTTAGACACTCAGTTGCAGGAAGAAGCTAAAAAACATACTTCACAATTTTTGGAGAAGCAGTACCCCTTACAGATTTTGGAGAGATCACTACAGCAGGTGAGTTAATTGGATAGGGTGACTTTCTTTGAAACACAAGATAAGAACTCAAAAGGTATAGAGTAGAGATGAGCGAAGTTACAGTGATTCGCACTGAAAGCTATACTAATTTGTGCCGAGCCGAGAAGTTTGTGATGAATCGAATCAATGTAACTTCGCTCATCTCTAGTTTAGAGCAACAACCAAAATTAGTGTTACCATTTAACAAAAATTGTAAAAATGTGGAACAAATTCTACACAAATATTGGCATCTAGCCCAACAAGATAAAATTATTGGGGTGATATTACCACCAAAACCCCCAATAGTACATACTAAGACCCCCAATCTGGGAATTACAGTAGCTCCATCAGTGAAACATCCAGTCTTACAAAATACTTCAAATACTCTGCTAACAACTAAAGGTTTTTTTCTTTGCGGCATCTGTTCAAACTACTGCACATCAAGTGGACAGAGGAAAATATTAGAAGTACAGTCTACAGTGAACTCTTTTAAATGGGAAATCCCTGATTTAATAACATGTAATACAAAGGGAGTTGTTTACCTCTTACAATGTGACTGCAAGAAGCAGTATATTGGTAGGACTAAACGGCCCCTAAAAACTACTATTTATGAACACATACAGAACATTAAAAAGGTTGTCTCTAGCATCCCCTATCAAACCATTTCACTCAATATCATAATAGGGATCCCTCTGGATTGTTTTTTGTAGAAATACAACAGGTTAAAAAAGATTGGTGTGGTGGGAGTTTTATGGTTAGGATGTCAAAGGCAGAAAGTCTATGAGTTTGAAAGTCTGGAACCAAAGGGTCTCAATTCTAATTTGAAACTTTTCGGATTCCTGTGAGGGATGGACTCCGTTTTGGGTCTTGCGCCGTCTTTTAACAAACCCAGGGCAATCCCCAAAATGGTCTCCATCCCAGAGCAAATCACGAGAAAAATCATGTTCTTGTGTTTCTTGCAGATATGATTTTTATTTTTTATTTTGTTGATTTTCCATACCATGTTTTTATATTTAGTATTTCCATATCTGTATATATAACTATGCCTTCATATTTACTCTATGAACTATTTCTCATGCTAAAATAGAATTATGTATAATCCACCCTGGATTTTGATAAAAAAAAATTACAATCCATCCCGGATTTTGCGGAAAACTCAGGTGGAACACAGGTGCAGGAACTATAGACCATATATAGGGAAACATAAGCTTCACAGTGTATAGCACACCACTGAGGAAGGGGTAGCATATTTGGGACTCTATACACCCCGAAACACGTTTGGTTTTAAGAAGCTTTTTGCTTATTTGAACCCTTTACACACAGAGGAATGAATGCTGCTGCTGCCAATGTGGTTTTTAAAGATCTCCATTAAAAAGTGCTCTCCCAGCAAGCAAAGAGAGAGACCTGCTGAAGCCTGCAGAGATCAATACAAATTGCACCAAAATCCAGATTATTCTACAACTACTGGAACCAGCAATCCCACTTGGGATACAACCTGCTTTCCGGAGCGCGCTCTAGGCCTCTCAACCAGCTGACCTGCAACCAGCTGACCAGCATACGTCACACGCCACGGAAACTCGCTGGAGTGTGCAGCCGCACTGAGTGTGTTTCCATCGCTGCCCCCAGCTGGAGCAACGAGACAACGCAATTCCAACGAACGTATTGTTTCAAATGCTTACTAGGAGTGGTGAGTGGCACTCGGTACCTACAATATTCCTTTGCAGGAACATTAAGCTGTGATTGTTCCCAAACGGGTTGGAACTTGTTGCTTTGCAGGAACTACTTTGCCTTGCAGGAACTGTATAAGAGCATGCAATTACTACCATAGTTTACAGGATTTGCAGACATTTCATTTTCTCTCTTACAGAATCAAAGGACGTCATATTCAATAGTATATACAAAAATATTTTATATCTTTTTCCAGGATCTGTGGCTATTATATAGAGGATTATTGTATGTCTTTTACAGGAATTGTGGATATGTAAATTTTGTCAGACATATTATATGTATAATAACAAATTTAGGTGACCATATAAGTTGGTCTGTGTATCAACAACTGACACCACCTAACCATTGCGTCTATAGGCGTATATTGCCAAACATACATAATACTGGTCCCCTTTCTAGTAAATTAGATATTAGACATACTGTGATAACTATATCTCTATTTGTGTGTATATTGAGGTTGAAGTGATTATTTTATTACACAGCCGTAGGGCCTTGTGGTCTGTGAACGGTTAAATAGTGAATAACTATATATGTGTTTTATTTAAATAAATATAATTATACACTTAAATTGGTCTAGAAGAAATACTTAGGAAATTCAGCACAATAAATTACATGTCACCTAATTGTCACAGTAATGGCTGTTTTACTGCTAAGACTGAAATGAGTAAAGCAGTACTACAGCGCTTAGTAGTAAAAGAAATCTGATTAGTTTTGCCCATTTTTGCTCAGAAGAAAGGCTGTTTTACAGGTTAAAACGTGGCAAAATACTATGTGTGAACATAGCCTCAAAATTGTGTTTAAGCCTTTTAAAACATTGCAACCAGCTGATGAGAGTTTGCTGGTTCATCAGCTGATCACTGGGCCTTTTACACAGAGCAATATTGTCCAGATTTGCTGATAGTCTCCCTGGGTAAAAGGACTCTTTGCGTCTTTTACATACAATGTAAGTCAAGTGAGTCAGCGATTTGAGGAAAGCCTAAGTGATCAGTTCAGCTAAAAACTCTTTACCTTATTTCCTTACAATATATTACAGATTAATATGGTGGAGGTATGGAATGATGGTGAGATTATTTTTGTGGCCTGCTGTTCTCCTAATAAGTACATATAAAATGTGCAAATCATCACCATACTCTTTTCATTTACATTGCAGTAGTCATGCGTGACCATTTAACCAGTTTGCTAATACAAGCCTTCACAGAGGAAGAATGAGAATGTACTTTGTCATTAAAGTTACATGATAAATAGGAATCAAACCTAATAAAGAGTAATTATTAGCTTGGTAATATATCAGGAGTTAAACAAGGTGTGTGTACAAGCCTTACCTCACATAGATTAAATATGTTAACATGTCATTTAGGGGACATTTACATCAAAAATCAGTCCATTGTGCTAAATGTGAAGAAGCCAAATGGTTTATTTTGATAAAATGTAGAATTATTATGTTGTTCTATTTTGGTTAGTATATAGTATCTAGTCAGTATCTTCTAGGGTTACTGGACTAGTCTGAGTATTGTAATGTTTTAAGTTAGGCATATCTATTATCACACGTTGGGGGAGGGACATTACACTGATTTATAAAAACTATGGGGGGCATTTACAAAGTCTTTAGTTAACACCCCGGCTGCCATTGGATTTAGCATATTCATTATAAGGCATACACCTCATAAAGAATCTGCAGAATGTACGCTAGTACTGAGCTGACATACTGTAGTTTTCAGCTATAGTTCACACCATGTCATAGCATGAACTACAGTAAATCTGTCTGGCTGTTGAGGCCACATCCACTTTTAATCTAGGCCCTGGTCACTTTTTTCAAATGCAAGGGCTAGGTAAACCCCCTGAAAAAGTCAAAGTTATTTGCATAAACTGGGGTACTTGTGTGCTAGCTTTGTAAATTTTCACCTATGTGTATGTTATGTATATAATACTTCTACAATGCAACCGATTCTCCCCTAGATTTAATACATAAAATACCAGTTTTATGGCACTTTTTTACCCTCATAGTTTTCCATAAAAATCAATGAGAAAAAAGAACAGTGTGGTACCTTAAGAAATCACAGGCAACGGAGGTGCACTGGGACCACCACAATCTCCTGCCTGGTGATCATGGTGCAGGGGTCCCGGTAGTTGGATCCCTCCAACCCCCGGCCCGCAATCACACACATCCCCCCTTTGAATAAGGGATAAGTTGTTAATTACCGAAGTTTACAATGGATAAGTTGGTAAGTCTGCCTCTTAGTACAGAACCATTGGTTCTATTATGGGTTAGGCACTTTAAGAAGAACAGCAGCCACTTTTATTTAGGATGTCTTAGAGAACAAAAAATCATCATCAAGATCCAGTTTTTTTTTTTTTTTTGTTCTCTAAGGCAATTCATTATCAACATACGCAAGGTCAGTTACCGGTTCCTGGAGGGTACCCCAACCTATTGCATTATACAGGCTCATATAAATTGTTGTAGCATGAACACAACGTAAAAAGGTGAGTGCTTCCCAACAAGGAATGTATTTAAGAGTTTTGTGTCCGCGATATTCTGTGCCATAAGAAGCTCTACTGTTTTTTCTGGTTAGAATCCCCACTTACATTTAGGATGCTACTAGAATATATTAGAGGTGCACCGAAATGGAAATTTCAGAACTGAAACGAAACCGAAATAAAAAAAAATGTCTGTCCGAAACCGAAAATGACTTCTCCCCGTCTTCTGGTAAAATGCAGCGTTCCGCTCATTAGATTAGATTCCCCCACATTAGATTGCCAGCTCCCCCACATTAGGTCGGGAGTTCCCCCACATTAATAGCAGCTCCCCCACAATAGTAGGCAGCTCCCCAACAATAGTAGGCAGCTCCCCAACAATGGTAGGCAGCTCCCCAACAATAGTAGGCAGCTCCCCCACAATAGTAGGCAGCTCCCCCACATTAATAGGCAGCTCCCCAACAATAGTAGGCAGCTCCCCCACAATAGTAGCAGTTCCCCCACCATAGTAGGCAGCTCCCCCACATTAGGTCAGCATTTCCCCCACAATAGTAGGCAGGTTCCCCACAATAGTAGGCAGTTCCCCCCACAATATTAGGCAGCTCCCCCCAACAATATTAGGCAGCTCCCCCCACATTTGTAGGCAGCCCCCCCCCCCACATTAGGTCAGCAGTTCTCCCACAATAGTAGGCAGCTCTCCCACAATAGTAGGCAGCTCCCCCACATTAATAGGCAGCTCCCCAACAATAGTAGGCAGCCCCCCCACAATAGTAGCAGTTCCCCCACAATAGTAGGCAGCTCCCCCACATTAGGTCAGCATTTCCCCCACAATAGTAGTCAGGTTCCCCACAAAAGTTGGCAGTTCCCCCACAATATTAGGCAGCTCCCCCCAACAATATTAGGCAGCTCCCCCCACATTTGTAGGCAGCTCCCCCCCACATAAGGTCAGCAGTTCCCCCACAATAGTAGGCAGCTTCCCCCCCACCCCACGGACATACAGCTTCCAGCCATATACAGTGTATGGCTGGAGGCTGTATGTCTCTACTGCTGCACCCACAGTGATCCGGTCACCGCTCCTCCGGCCCGGTGTCACATCTACTGCTATGGCCTATGGACCATAGCAGTAGGTGCCGGGACTAGAGGAACGGTGACCGGAACACTGAAGAAGATGACGCGCCGCTGGTCACTTACCAGGCCCCGGCCAGCGCGCGTTCTCCTGCGACGATCCTGCGGTCCTCCTGCTTCTCTATGGTTGTACGCACGGGACGTCCCGTGCCATGCGTACAACCATAGAGGCGGAGAAGCGAAGGACCGAAGGAGGACGCGCGCTGGCCGGGGAATGGTGAGTGACCGGAATACTTCTTTTTATGTGCCCGGGCCGGTTCCCGTGTGTGGCTGCAGGCAGGGGCCGACCAGAGCATATAAAAACTAATACTGTATACTAAAAACCAGGGGGCCTCCAGCTGTTGTGAAACTACAACTCCCAGCATGCCCGGAAAGCCTTTGCCGGTCCTGGCATGCTGGGAGTTGTAGTTTCACAACAGCTGGAGGCCCCCTGGTTTTTAGTATACAGTATTAGTTTTTATATGCTCTGGTCGGCCCCCGCCTGCAGCCACACAAGGGAGCCGGCCCGGGCACGTAAAAAGAAGTATTCCTATCCCGGAGAGCGCTCCACCCCAGATGTTGCGCCCGGTGCGGCCGGCCCCCCCTGCACACCCCACGCTACGCCTCTGGCACTGGCAGTGTTTGTAACTTGTGCTGTGGGTGGGCAGGGGAGGTGGGTCATTATCGGCATATTTTTTGTTGTTTCGGCATTTCCCCAAAATAGCTATTTTCGGCCGATATGTATCGGCCGCAGATATATCGGTGCATCCCTAGAATATATCTAGAATTTTACAAATATTCATAGTCTGTTACATTTGGAATCATTGGGTGTCTGAACTAAGAGTTCTTGACCTGTGGTATTTTCTGTTTTTGTAATCTGTCAGATAACATTTTAAAGCAAGATTTGCACTAGGATGTATATCACTAGCTATATGCATATTTTCCTTATACACATTTTGCTCCTTACATTTTCCTCCTTACCCTTGAGCTCGCTGTGATTTGACCTGTCCAGCAGATATGTCCAGCACTGAAAATGTTAACTGTCCCTGTAGCAGATAGGAATTTGCTTGTCAGAGCTGGTGGCATCTGCTTTGATTTAGTTTCACTGGGATGAGGCCGATGTCTGCAGGATGATATAGCCTTGCTGGATATGGGGGAATTTGTTACCTTTTGCTTTGACAGGAAGATAATTGCTGATGGTTAACAGAGAAGAGTCAATGCCATTGGTCTAGTGACAGCACCTGGAAAGAATGTTGAGTCAGCAGCCAGGAAGTGAAGTGACCTCAGCCCCCCAGGCTTACTGTACCCAATGAAAGTATTGGACTGGAACTACCAAAATGAAATGGGCTGTTCAATGTGTCACTTTCTCCCTCAATACAGGATTCATTCTTTTTTTTTCACTGTGTAAATATTTCTTCTTTACTTGAAAAACTGTTGTTTTGTAGCAATTGGTATTCTTTGTTTTCTGTGACCGCAGTACAAATTGTGTGGTCATATATTACAGGTTTCTTTGTACAGACCTGACTGTTCATACTCTTTGTAAGCACACAATGTACATATAGATACTGTATATTTAATATTTTTGTTTAGCATTATTTTATATATATTGTGAAAACTCGCTCTTGCAAATAGGTGCGGTTGCAGTATAGAGGCAAGGAAGCAGTATTTTCCAAATCAAAGTTCAGTGTTTTATTCACACTTGTCACACAGCAAACGGTCATTAATACATTTTTCCCATCTCTAGCCACCACCCACTTCAACATATTTTTTAATGTTTGGTTAAACTGTTCTACCAGGCCGTCCGTTTGCGGGTGATACACGGAGGTCCGTAGCTGTTACCTGCATTAACTTACGGAGCTCTTTCATTACTTTTGACATAAACGGGGTTGCCTTGTCAATCAACACCTCTTTAGGTAATCCCACCCGGGAAAACATCTCCATTAGCTCCTTAGCTATGACTTTGGCCGAGGTATATCGAAGAGGCAGCGCCTTGGGATACCTAGTCGCATAGTCCAGGACTACCAGGATGTGTTGGTGTCCCCTAGTGGATTTTGGCAACGGACCTACCAGATCCATATCGATCGGTTCAAATGGGACCTCGATAATCGAGAGCGGAACCACTGAACTACGGTAATGTGGCTGGGGGCTAGTTATTTGGCATGTTGGCCAAGATTCACAATACCTCTCGACCTCTTTATACACACTGGGCCAGTAAAAACGCTGCAAAATTCAGCCTGCGTCTTCTGCTGGCCCAGGTGCCCCCCTAAAACATGTTGATGGGCTAACACCAATCTCCGATATGCTTTAGGTACCACCATTTGTTCCACATTCTCACCCCGCACCTGATTTACCCGGTATAACATCCCCTCATGGACCACAAAGCGGGGGTACACAGTCTCGGCCCTCGATTGTTGTGGTTCACCTTCTACAATTAAGACATTATCCCAGGCTCGAGATAATGTCGGGTCTTGATGCTGTGCTGTACCGAAATTTTCTCTGGAGACATTGAGGTCTGCCAACTCGGGATCTGACGGCAGCTCCTCCACATCTCCTACCATTACATGCAGTGGAGACGTCTCTGTCTCTTCCACCGTAGGAGTGGTCACCCCAACGGTGGTTGCTTCCAACTCAAGTTCCCAGGGTTCCGGGGTCACCCCTGAGTGGGGCCAATCTATTGGGAACACCCCTGCCTCACAGGTCTGGGGAGCTCTTATCTGGGGCCACAAGGCACAAACCCTTGAAAGTCTTTCCCAATAATCAGTTTGTGTGGTAACTTTGTAGCCACGGCCACCTCATGAGTCCATCGGCCGTTTGGGTTTGACACAGTCACCAGGGTGGTGGGATAGACTTTTAGGTCACCGTGGATACACAATACCCCAGTCTGTTGTCCCATGCAGTGCGTGTGCGGCACCAAGTTGGACCTCACTAGGGTCACCATACTCCCCGAGTCCAACAACGCCTCCACAACACAACCTCCCACCTTCACCTGATGGAGGTGACCCGAGTCTCCTGCTCTGTGGATACCGGTGGCACACAGTCTCTGGGCATACAGGGATGGCCGGAGTGTATAGTTTGTGTCCATTGGTTCCTGCTGCTGGGGACAATTAGCCCTAACATGTCCCGGTTCGTGACAGTCCCAACATAGCAACGGGGCAGGGCTTTCCAGGCACCAGGGCTAAGATGGGGACCTCCTGGGTTTCACTGCCCCCTCCCGCAGTTTTATGATGGCTTACATCCTCTCTACAAGGTCAACCATACCCAGTGCGTTGCTAGGGGACGCCTGGCCATTCCATCTCTGGAGGGTGCAAGGCAGTGCCCTCCAGAACATATCGGTCAGGAGACGGTCCAGCATGGCAGTGGGACTCTGGACCTCTGGCTGTAGCCACTTCTACAGCCGCTGCAATAAGTCATAATATTGCGGCTGGGCAGGCTCAGCCAGCTTATATTCCCACTGCCTTACTCTCTGGGCCCGGACCCACACATTTATCCCCATTCTTGCCAAGATCTCCCCCTTGATGATATAATCCAAAGCCTGGTCATCGGGTAAGTCAAAATATGCCTGCTGGGATCCGAATGTCAGGAACGGAGCGAGGACCTCAGCCCACTGGTCCCGGGGTAACCTCTCCCTCACTGACACTTTTTCAAAGACCACCAGTTAGGTCTCGACATAATCTGCGGGGGTCATCTTTGGCATCGCCATCCGAACAGCCTTCCGGGTGTCAGGGATGATCCGGGTCACCGCTGCGGCTTGAAGCGCCATCACCTGCTGTAGTAGTAGCTGGTTGGTCTCCTGCTGGTGCTTGTTGGCCTTCTGCTGGTGCCTGTTGGTCTCCCGCTGTTGCAAGTTGGCCTCCATGAGCACTTTCACCACGGCCTCCATTTTGGCAACACTGCAAACACTGGATCACTGCAGACACTGGACAGTCACTTAATGGCGGTTCGTTGCCCCTAGCAACAACTCCAGCTGGTTCTCCCCGGCTTGGTTCTTGGCGTTGCCCGCATCCTCCACCAAATGTGATGACTCGCTCTTGCAAATAGGTGCGGTTGCAGTATAGAGGTAAGGAAGCAGTATTTTCCAAATCAAAGTTCAGTGTTTTATTCAAACTTGTCACACAGCAAACAGTCTTTAAATGCAGAACAAAGGAAAACATAACAAAAGTCCACCTGTATTCCTTAGGTGTTTGTTGACACCTCAGACCATGCCATGCGGCATCAAGCAAGACTTTTCCAGGCCTCCAGACAGGCTGCTCACCAGCTTCCAACCTTGGAGCAAACGTAGGGAAGAACTCCACTCTCAGCTCTCTCTGTCAGAGTGAGCTGCAACTAGCAAATCCCCCTCATCTGGTGAAACAGGTGGCCTTTAAGGCCAACAAAAGGTGGCCTGGATTGTGGGAAATGACCCCCACCCTGCACTTGGTCATTTCCAGTAAGAGCCGTCCAGGATAGGCCTTCCAGCCATACTATGGCCATAGTGTCAGTCTGCATCGCAGCACAGACACTGAATGAATACCGGCTCTTACTTCACCAAAGCCAGGAGCCTTGGTGACACATATCGCTCATCCACCATGATACCTTTCACCTTCTCACAATATATATATATATATAATTGCAGTAACACATGTTTTGCTATACACATGTTTATTCCCTTTGTGTGTATTGGAACTAAACCAAAAAAGGGAGGAAAAATAGCATTGACGCATAGTTTGCGCTAACACTGATGCTCCTTGAGCCTACAGGACAGCTTAAATATCTTTGGAACTTGTTTGGGGCGGCTTATCCACCAGCCGGACTATCCTAAGTTGACACCGTTCATCAATTTTTCTCTTCCATCCACGCTCAGGGAGATTAGCTACAGTGCCATGGGTTGCAAACTTCTTCATATTGTGGCGCACTGTGGTCAAAGGTAAATATAGATCTTTGGAGATGGACTTGTAACCTTGAGATTGTTGATATTTTTCCACAATTTTGGTTCTCAAGTTCTCAGACAGTTCTCTTCTCCTCTTTCTGTTGTCCATGCTTAGTGTGGCACACACAGACACACAATGCAAAGACTAAGTAAACTTGTCTCCTTTTTATCTGGTATTTTTATATATCCCACACCTGTTACTTGCCCCAGGTGAGTTTAAAGGAGCATCACATGCTTGAAACAATCTTTTATTTTTCAACAATTTTGAAAGGGTGCCAATAATTTGGCCAGACCATTTTTGGAGTTTGGTGTGACATTATGTCGAATTTGCTTTATTTCCTCCCTTTTTAGGTTTAGTTCCAATACACACAAAGGAAATAAACATGTGTATAGCAAAACATGTGTTACTGCAATCCTTTTCTACTTCATTTTCTAGAAAAATTTTAGGGGTGCCAACATTTACCACCATGACTATATATATATATATATTATAAACTCACCTGTCAAAAGTTTTCATCAGTTATAGTCTGAATGCTGAGACTTGTTTGTTAGAATGAGCACAGAGAAATGCTGTTTCTCTCTGCGGTCTATGTGCTAATAAAAATGGGCAATATAGAAAGTCTAAGTCCTGACTTCATTGAACACTAGGACAGCAGGGAACGAGATGTAGCAACAAAATAAAAACCGGTTTAATGCTGGAGGGTTACTACTGCCGTTTACCTGTCATCACCACGCTCTAGTCTGTTCCTCGCTGAATTTCCTCAGTGTGAATGGACCTCAAAAGGGCCAGTGCATGCACCCAAAATCATTACCTATCCAATAGTCACTCACTTTACATGCTGTTGAATACAGCCAAACCCATTTGTATGTGGTGTTGTTGTAGTGTTTGACTTCTGCCCATTTTACTGATTTCCTCACTGCGTAATACTCTGTACCATGTCGACTCTCCTCTGTATGAACTGGTCTGGTTGAATATGGCCCTGATTTACTATTGTAAACCCAACATGCTTTGTCGGGTTGTGCGCCAGATTCTGTCTCATTGCGACAGATTCTATCTCTACAATAACAACCAAAACGACCAACTCTCTATTTTACTGAGAAAACCCCAAAAGGGGCATGGTTGTGGGGAAAAGGGGGCATGGTCACCGAAAAGGGGCGTGTCCCCAACCTTTTCACAAAAAAAAAAACAACATCTTTACTAAGGTTTCCATATAAAATGTTTTGGCTTTGAGCTTAGGAAAACACTACAGATCAGAGCATGTGTAGAAAAAGCAAAATGTAAGGAAAACTTAGTAAATACCGTGGGAAATTGAAACCCACAAAGAAAACTCTACTCCATTCTTAGTAAATCAGGGCCAATGACTTTGTACTGCTCATCCTGGTGGCCTGTTCTTGGCCTTACATGCATACTGCCAGCCAACATTTCCCATAAACACACTCAAACATCTTGTAGAAAGTCTTCCCTGAAGAGTGGGGTCTGTTATAACTGCAAAGGTGGAGACGAACTCTATATACATGTCTAGAGATTTAGAATGGGATGTCTTATAAGCTTTTGTAGGAGTCACAATATTTTTGTCCATATAGAGGATTTGTGGTGGCTAACTGGGGGGATATGTCTGGAATAAGGTTCATGACGCCAGGTTAGCATTAACCTCCACGCTCCAAGGGTAGCAGCTTCCTGGGCCAAGTGCTGGGATAATAACGACCACAGATACAGGGTTATAGAAACTACTTAACTTTTCTCAGGAACTTGCAAAACACAGGAACAGTTCGACAGTAGTGCAAAGTTCAATGGAGTATGCTTCAGGGATCACATTTGCTTCAGGGCACAATGGTCCTCGCTGACTTACTAGCTTCTTGCTTGCTGAATAATGTTTAGACTGCTCTGGATTTCATTGTATAGTTTGTGTGAGACTCAGGAGCTGACCAACACTGAGTTTCCCGAGGCTTTCTATCTCTTGTAATTCTCTTCTTTGCTAATGGGGCCTGTGGGCTCTCTTGGCTCTTCTCCCCACTGCAGACTTGCTCCTGACTTTCTGGATGACCTGGTCTGAGGGATCCTGTAAAGGGTGTAGTCGCTCTAAACAGATTAGTTCTGCAACTGGATTTCTTTAGGCCTGTTTTCATGTGGTGAGGTACAGGTCTAATGGTGAACTCTCTCTTCTCCTCCTCACTACATGCTGACTTACTCCTCACAGTCTAGCAGACTTGGGGGAGGCAGGGCAGTAGCCCTGGTTTGCTAAAGCAAGTATGTAATCCCTCTAGCATCCTCCTGCACAGACAGGTTAACCCCTTAGGGCACAATAGCATAAAAGTGCATTGGCAAAAAATTTGTGTATTACAGATAACATTTAAACCAGAGTAGTGGGCCAAAGCAGACATGCTAGGTGACATCCACCTGACAGGAAGACAGAAGTATTTTGCACCAGGATACCATATTTGTATCTTGGTCTTTTAAAACCCTAGCAATACCCATGGATCAGACAATGAATATTTCACTTGATATCTCACTTGATTACAAGTTAAACTGATTGAAGAACTGAGTTGAGTAGATGACAACTGTTATGTAATAGTTATATAGTTTTATATGCTAATCACCATTTTTTAAAAAGGTTTTTTTAAAATCATTTTGCATTAGAACAAAAAACAAAATATAGCAATGTGTGTAACGTAGAGAGGTGCTGCAAGTTATGCAAACCTTATGCAGTCAGACAATACGCTGTCACCTTTTAAATTCCAGGAGTAGAACATGGGACAATTGCCCATTATGTATCGGATAGAAGTCCAAATAGCATTCAAGGTCCTTATCAGAACGTTGAAGGCAGCGCTTAGGTAAACAGCACAAATGAAAACAGGGACCATGAGCCCCAAATACAATGCCCATAACACTAACTCGCACACCCAAATACCACATACCAGCAACAACCCCCCAGACCCTCACCTTTGGTCACAGCGCCTAAAGAAGGAGATAAGTCTGAGTAGGTGGCTTTGGAAGGTCCATGGTAACCAGCCACCTCTCAACTTGGAGAAACTCAGTGACCACCTTTAGGGCACAAAATTGTGCCCTGGCAGCATGACACAGTTGAAGATACGTGAAAAAGGCAGTGGAGTGGACACTGAATTTACCTTGCATAGTTGCAAAGATCAGACATTCCTGGTCATCTAAGAACAAATAAGTGACAATCTTAACCCTGTGGCTCCCCCAAAATGCAGCATGCTGTAGAGATCTTAGGTGCGGAAAGTAAGCATTCGCCCACAAAGGAGACGGAGGAAAACCTGCTATAGGGGAACAGGGAACACAACCTTAAGACCAAGAACCAAACCTGAGCCACTATAGCAATGTTTTTTTTTAATTATTATTATTTTTTTTTTGTAGGAACAAAGTAGTGCCCCTGCCATTGCAGTCGCTACATTAGGAAGATACACATTGATCAACCAGTGGGGATAAACTATTTGGAATGATAGGAAGTAATTATACATATTAGGGGCCGTGAAACCACCCAAAAATTTAGGGGCCTGCAAGAAGGCCAAACGCAGCCTAGAAGGTTTATCCTGTCAATAGAAGGATCTCGGAGCCCCATCAAGATCCCTGAAGAAACTTTTAGAGGGCGGTGCAGGAGAGACATGAAATAAATAGAGAAGTTTGGGCAGATACACCATCTTAAATATATTGGGGGAGATTTATCAAAACCCGTCGAGAGGAAAAGTTGCTGAGTTGCCCATAACAACTAATCAGATCGCTTCTTTAATTTTTCAGAGGCATTTTCAAAAATGAAAGAAGCAATCTGATTGGTTGCTAAAAGCAACTCAGCAACTTTTCTTCTGGAACAGGTTTTGATTAATTTCCCCCACTGACTCTGCCGATTAATGTCAAAGGGAGAGTAGTCCAAGTCTGGAGCTGAAGCTTAGTTTTAGCGAGAAGGGGCTCCAAGTTAACAGGGATACAGGAAGCCACATCAGCATTCTCATCATCCCCCAAATACCTAAATTGCTGAACACCTAAACACTTGAAGGGGGACCAGAAAGGACTAAGGTAGTTGAGAGTGGGTGGAGATGGGTATCAACAATGACTTCACTCAGTTGACTCTGAGGCCACAAAAGGGAGCCAGTGGTGTTATGTAGACAAAACAGGGACAAGATGGATTGCTCAGCATCTGCCAAATATACCAGGGTGTCATCGGCATACAAGGACATTTTTCCCTCCTAGAGCTATGCAAACAATACCCTCCATGTGCAGGGAAGCCTGAACAGCTAAATTCAGGAGCTCTACAGCCAGGGCAAAAAGGAGTGGAGACATTGGGCATCCCTGCCGAGTATCTCTCACAGGAAAAGGGCTATGATACCTCTAGATTGGTACGGATACGTGCCCAGGTTAAGTCATATAGCAGCTGCACCCACGCACAAAGTTGGGGACCAAATTTTAAGGCCTTGAGCAGGCTCCAATGATATTGCCACTATACAGAATCCAATGGTTGATAGACATCTAAGCTGAAAATAAACCCAGGAGTAAGATCATCTGTAGAGGTGGTAACATTCACATAAAGGCTATGGACGTTGATGTTAATCACCTGTTTTAACCTATTTTCAACTAACACCCCAGTTTCTATAACTTTGCTTTTCTGCGTACTGTGCAAACAGGACAATTCGACTATTTTCTACCTCTTCGAACATTATAGCCATGGCATTTGTATTTGGATGACATCCCTGCTGTATTGTAGAAAAATACTCTTTTGAACGTGTGCCATGTAACGTCTCTGTCAGCGCATCTGGCCATTTGTTCTTTGCAAACCAAAGTGCTGAAAACACAGTGTCTCTGTGGTTGAGTTAAATGGTTTTTCCCTCTCAGCCATGAATGGTATTATTTTGTGTCCTCAGTTTCTACCATTATCTGACCCCAAGTTATATTTTTTCTGAATGACAATGAAAGTAATTGAAAACACTGATTGGCAGTACAGTTAAGTTGTCAACACAAGCGTTTAATTTGTCAGTAGGACTTGTTAAATTGTCAAAAATCATATAAAAATGTCCCTCCTCTAGTCACTGATGATATACATTATAGATATGTACAAGTTAAATTGGCCATTTTGGAGATAACTGTGGACAAAAAAATAAGAAACTTGTGGTGTGAATTTTTTTCTTTTTTAGACCATTTTTTGTAAAAAAATAAATAAAAAAAAAGACTTTACATTTATATTTGGTGTTCTAAGCTGCCGCATTGTGTTCATCATACTTGTATTATAGGTTTGCACAGCAGTCAAGTCAAGGCTTTTTTTCCTAAAGATTTACACAATATAAAATACTTTGTTGCTTCTATTCTACGATTTTGCGGAAAACCAATGTACTCTGCATGTGCAGATATTTATGTTGTCAATCAAACATTCATTGAAAGTGAAAAGAATTATTTTATGTAAGATAATACATTGTCACAGTTTGACAATACCACTTTGTAGGCAAATTATTTGTTGTATTTTTTCCCTAGAATTTTTATTTACTGAACACATCAGCTTCCCAGGAACAAAGGGTATTCTTAGCATATTAATCAATATAGATTTTTAGATATCACTGACAATGTCACTTTCTATAGGTATGTGGTAAAGGGTGTGAGATGCTGGGCAGATGGAATTACCCTAGGGGCAGATGGCATTAACCCCTTGCCAGGGTGTGGTTTATCCTCAATACCACCCGAAGGTATACTGCTGGATCCTGGGCTAGGCACAGGGGCAATAATTACTCCGACGCCACGTTACGAACAACGGTAGCTTTACTGAATGACAGATGGTACAGTCTATACAGTGTAGGAAAAGTTATCAAGACTGTCCATAGAAACTACAGTGCAGCATTCTTGTTTCCACAGCAAATTAAGAAAAGAACATGCAGCAGTAGTACATCAATAAGTATGGATCCTTTAGTGGATTACTGTATGCAACCAGGTACTGATATTTTTCTGTCATATGCAATAAATTTGTATAATAATATAAATCCCCAGGCTGGGCACTGTGTACATGGTTATCTGTAGCATTGTGTGCAATGGATTTACATTTAAGGGAATCTGTGAATGATTTTGCGGTGTCACACAGTCAGACTTTCATGTCACATTTATGTATTCATTGATATAATATCTTGTGTTTTAATCTGCTCTAATCCGGCAACATGAGATTGATTGATTCACATGTACTGTTTTCTTTCTAGGACTGTAAAACTCTGCCTAATTGAAAATGGCATCTTCAAGCATGTAACTGTCAGGAATGATTAATGCGCATCAGGCTGACCCCTTCTTTTCGTGGAAGATCAGAAGGGAGTCAAGCTGATGTTTTGGGGGTTTCATATGCAGAATTAGAGAAAAGAAACAAAGGAATCTTAGCTCTTTTTCAGCAGCAGTATAGTTACATGGTCCAGGCCCTGAGAAGGTTATATACTGAAAGGAATGGTTTATAGTGAATTTTGAAATGAAAAGCTTTAGTCACACACATGTATAGATATGGTTACAGTTACACTATCACTGTGGTATGTTCCTCTCAAACAAAGCACAATGCTATATAGTTAATTGCCTGAACTAAGAATTTGGGCTCCAAGGCCTGCTATAAACCCAGATCTTCCCTCTACTGTGGCATTATGCATTGCATGGCCTATTAAGGATGTTTTTCCTTCAGAAATATTGCCCCTAGATGGGAATGTAGTGCCTTATAGACACCACGATTGCCATTGGTGATATCATTGTCTAATATCACAAAGTTGAATTTGTCATCCATCTTTCCCATTTCCCTAGCCTATAAAAAAAATTACATAAAAATAACACCCGATCGTTTCAGAGAAATCACACAATGTGAGGCAGAGCTCTGTCCTGCTAATTCCCCATACACTTATCTGCAGGCATTTATCTGCATCCATCTCACCCTGAGTGGGCGTCTGAAGTGTGGCACAACTTGGGTATCTTGTTTATGGAGCGATGTCTACTCAGTAGCTGAGCAAAATCCTACTAGTACTCATCACGACTTTGCAAGCTGCAAGAAGATATCTGACACAGCACAGGTAGTGGAGCTCTGCGAGGGTATCCCCTAGTCTGACTACCCCTTTTGTTCAGCAAGTGGCTTTGGGCTTTGGCCATGTGGATCTTGCCTTGGACTATAAATGGTTGGCATTTGAGGTAGCTGTGCACCCTGAAATAAAGGAGACACTTTGCAGCAGTTGCGGTCGGAGGGGTAAGTTCATATTATAGAGTTGAGCAGTGAATGGGGATGGTGGAGGACGAGTGTGTGGGGGCCCGATCTAATATTCAGGTCTTGCAGGGTCTTATGGAAAGAAGCTGAGACTCTCTTGGCGCTTATCAATTACCTTGAAAATAGTTTGCACAGGTACAGCTTACACATGGTTGGTCTGCTGGAGTCTGTGAAGCCCCAACATCTGCAGGCCCTATGTGAAATAGAGCTCCCGGAGGCTGTGGGCCTACACCAGCTCCACAAGGGTGGGTGTGCTCACTGGGTGAGGCTGCCGCCCGGACAGGCTGCAGACTCCCCACATACTCCCCTCCCCAGACTCACGTGTTACCTTGACCCACAAACGTTAATCCTTGTGACTTGTTAATTCTAGTGACTTGTGCTCATTCTTATTTCACCACTGAGTCAAGTTTCTGCATGTTTCTGGTGATTCTGAAGATCATAGATTCAAATGGAGTGTCTCATACCTTTTCGTTTTTCTGAGGATACCAAATCAGGTTTGCATGCCGATAGTTTTCTGAAGTGAAAGATGATGTCTGAGATGCCAGTCCTTGCGCCTCTTCTTGTGCTCCATTGGATCGATCTTCTAGCTTGTCTGCTCTCTCATAACCTACACTGGACGAGAGACTGTCAGCTCCACGATATCAGCATGCAGCTTCTCTAGATCTCAGCAGTTCGTCTGTCATTGTGGGAGCCGCTAGGGTCCTCTGGCCCTGCTTTACTGAATATTCCTAGATCATTGTTTAAACTTTGTTTTTCTTTCTATTAGCTTTCCTTACCAAGCAATGGGCTACTAACAATTGTCTGCGGATATTTTGTGTTCCCTTCTGACTTTTTTGGGTTAAATTCTTTTCTCTGTGCTTAGTAACAATTGCCTGAGTGCTTCTCAGTGTTTACAAATTGTACCTTACTATTTTGTTTCAGGGTTTTGGATGGGTGGGGATGGCCTTACATTTTGGGAAAGAAGTACAGTCATGGAATGCAATACTAGTGGAGGAGATGGGTTTGAGATTTTTATGGATTATTTTCTTTGTTTGTTCACTACATGGGTGATTTTTGGTACATTTTGCTGTTTACTTAACCAGTCAAATTCAAAGGGGGTTCACATTACTCTCCTTGCTTTTGACATGCTGCTTCTCATACTGCCATATCACACTGTTAGACCATGGGGATAGTAACATGGAACGATAGGGCTTTTGGTCTCCTAACAAGCGGATGGCAGTGATCTTTCATTTAAGTAAATTGTGGGTTGATGTGGCTCTTCTACAAGATATACACCTGGTAGGATCTGCTTTTTTTGCCTATGCAAACTATGGCTTGGCACATTAGGCACATTATCTATTGCGCGAAAGGTGGAAGTCATACTTCTTTTGCATATTCTTCATATGAGGGGGATGATGAAGGTTTTATTTTTTTATGGGTGCTTCAAGGGAAACTGACAGACGGTTCATTGGCACTAAACTCAATACACTAGGTTATAGTGCAGGTCACCTGAGAAAAATGATGTTATATTTGTTAAAATCAGTCCTTCCGTTTTCTAGAAATTTCTCCTGTTGCTAGAATGTAAATTAAGTCTACCCTGCCTCCATTCTGTTTTCCCTGCTATGCTCTTGTTAATTCTTTACTCTCACGTTACTTTGTAATACATTTGTGTTGTAGATAAAGGTTTCGGTCTCTCATGGCAATGCTAAATGTTTCCTTTTTTTTTTTTTGTGGGAGACCATAGCGGTTTGTTTAGGTCATGGTGAGTGGAGGGCCTGAGAGTGTTGGGGAATATGTGGCATCAGACGGATAATAGATGGCTCAACTTGCAGAAATATCAGGCCTCCTTTTCTCTATGAGTCTTTCCCTTATCTGCAAGTTAAAGCCTATTGTTTGAGTAGGATTGGGACCTGTCTAGGGAATTCCCCTCTAACTTATTCAGCGCTCCATCCCAGACTACTTTCTATCTCTCCCAAGTAAATTCTTAAACAGTGGCCGTTGTTATTGCAACATCCTGATATATCTAAGTCAGCTTTGGCAGCGTTCTCAGAATCCCCCAAAATATCATCCAAAAATAGGAAAAAGTGAGGATTAAAGAAAAATAAGTAGATAACTAATACAGATAAAACAAGTCCTTGCAAATAAAAGTAAGAAGAGCTGCTGAAAATACAGTACATACAGTGTCCCAAAAAAGTACAATGGCACAGGTAAAGAGTAGTACAAAACATGTAGTTCCTCCCTGTACTGTAAGGTGGTGCTACCAGCATGCTAGTCAGTGGATGAACTTGAGAAATACAGATGTTTTACCAGTGAAATACCCATACTGATTGGTCAGTTCTTCCAGCCTGCGACATTTCAGAGATATAGACTGTTCATAGCATCGGATATTGAGTCTGGTTTCATGTTGCAATGGTCTTGAAAACACCATTGTATGCTGAAAATATTGTAATCTGAAGGCACTGTTCATTAAGGGTCAACTGTACCATGGCATCTGGTCCTGTCCCCACATTTAATACTTTTTGGTTTCAAGCAGCTGGAGCAGTTTGAGAGGTTAGTAGGTGAATGGGACAATTCCTTTGTCCTATGGAAGGCCTTTTTCATGTTTGGGATCAGACAGCTAGTGATGAAGATATAGTTTTCCACCTGCCACATACTGAACATATTTTCATATTAGAGGCCAAGTGATGTCCACTTAAAAACTGTCTGACTGCTGTTATTTCTACCGTATCAACGTAGTCAAACGTCTTTTATTTAGATAGAACAGTGATTCTCAAACAAAGGGAGGAGAGTGGGCAGATATTTATATGGAGGATGAGGGGTTTCTAGTTGAATACTTTACCCCAGCTGAAATACGACAATGTTTGACTAATTTTGCTAATACCAGTTGGTATCTTTTTGAATATCTCAAAGGGTAGCTACCCCACCACAATGTTTTTTTTCAATATTATAGGGGATTGCTGTGGATCTTATTCTTATTTGGTATATCTGATTACTTTTTTTAAATCAGAAATTTTTATTGAACTTTTTGCAGTATACAAACAAACGACAAAACAAAACCCATCCCCCCCTTCCCCACTCACACAAAACACCCACCCACCACCCCCAAATCCCGTGTCCTACCCTTACATAAGAATAGATATAGAACTTCAAAATAGAAAAATAGTACAATATCCGTCTATAAGTTGCATAGACATGTTACAGTCAGAACAGAAAAATTTATATTAAATGATCCACAATAATAAAGGAGGGTCACCACCCTAAGGAGTCTGCAAAAAAATACAGATAAACACCCATAAAAGGTCACGAAAAAAAAAAAAAAAGAAACATAGAGAGAGCCCCACGCAGAAACACAGAAAGAGTCATACAGCTTCAAGACAAATTAGCGTACCAGACAAACACAGGGTCACAAGACACATATGAATAAGCGACACAGAGAAGACAATGGAAAACAAAAGCAGGCAGATTAACTCCCTCCCCCCAACAATACATCCATAAGGGTCCTCTGTAGATAAACAGAAAGCAGACCCGGAGTATCAATCCATGGTCCCCAAATAAGCTCAAATTTGTGCATGGCTTTCCGTTTAAGATAAACACCTTTCTCTAACCTAATAATATGGTTTAATTTCGTGATGAGCTCGGATATAGTAGGTAGAGATATAAACCACCATCCTCATCCAAACCATCTACGTATCCCAAGATACATGACAATGCAGACAAATGGAACGGACAACCGAAGACTCTCCTGAGCAAGTGTCCCACATCCGCCCAAAACTGCGTAAGAGAAGTACAGTCCCACATCAAGAAAAAATAGACCAGCTCACCGCCCTGTAGAAGTAGCCACTGGAAGGGTAGTTGGTGGAGGAGCATGGATGCAGGTCAAGCCGTGTAGCCAGTTACAATGGAATCCAAGAAGGAAAAGGAAATCCAGCTCCCCCGAAAAATATAGAATAATGGTATAAAAACACAAAAAATGTATTTCATCCTTGAAAAATCAATGAGATGGTGAGAATAAAAGCATAGATGAAACGCGGACACGTTTCAAACCATATGGTTCTTAGTCATGGCACATACACACCCAGATATTTAAACCCAGAAACTATGGGAAGCCCAACCCTAGCAATTATAGGCACCGGGGTGAGAGGATCAAGGGGAAGTAGTGCGGACTTATCCCAATTGATAGCTAGGCCCGAATAGCAGCCGAATGATTCAATAAGACTAATTAGAGGGGGTAGCGATTGCGGAGTGTCGCCCAAAAAAGGAGCATGTCATCTGCATAAAGAGCAATACGGTCTTCTAAATTCCTGTAGCAAAACCCCTGGATATCAGGGGAGACTCTGACCAATGCCGCCAGCGGTTCTATCGCGATAGCGAATAAAAAGGGGGACAGAGGGCACCCCTGGCGAGTGCCACGGCCCAATGGGAAGGAACAGGATAACAGGCAAATAGCTCTAATTTGCACACAAGAGGCAGCGTATAACAATTGAACCCAATTTAAAAAGACAGGACCAAATCCCATGTGGCGCATAACACTCCATAAGAAGTTCCATTCGACGCTGTCAAAAGCTTTGGCAGTGTCAAGGGAAAGCACAGCCCTACAGGTAGTATCCTCAGGTCGCAGCTGCAGATTTAGATAAAGCCTCCTAATATTATCAGCAGTGGACTTTTCTGGCATGAATCCCGTCTGATCCCCATGAATCAAAGTAGTAATCACCCTCAGCAATCTGTTGGCCAAAACCTTTGCAAGTAGTTTAACATCCGAACACAATAGAGAAATCAGCATGTAGGAACCTGCGAATAGCGGGTCTTTGCCAGGTTTCAAGAGCAAGACTATAATTGCTTCCAGCATATATCCCGGCAGTCCCACTCCCTCAGCCGCCACCCGCCACACTTCCAGCAAGTTAGACAGCAACACCTCTTGGTAGTGCTTGAGATACTCATTAGGCAGGCCATCAACTCCCGAAGACTTATCAGAAGGCAACGCACCCAATGCCACCTCCAATTCCTCGACCGTAACAGGCTCATCTAACATGTCTCTCTGCGACAGGGTCGGGAGTGAAATACCAGCAAACCGGTCAATATCGGCAGGGCTACACGTCAATTTCGAAGAATAGGTCTCCTCATAAAAGGAGACTAGAGTAGTCAGAATAGTGTGATCATCCTTAACCAGTACCCCGGCACTATCACAGAGACAAGGAATACACGCTGAGCCCGACTGAGCCCTGACAGTACGAACCAGCAGGCGACCCGTACTCTCACCACTTTCAAAGTACCGTTGTGTTTGAAAAAAAGCGCTTATTGTCCGCCATTCTTAAAAAATGTGCGTCCAACAAGGTTTGCGTATTCTGCCAGTTTTCCCTATTCAGGTCAGAAGGGTCATCGAGGAACTTATGCTCCTCTATGAGCACCTGCCGCTGCAGGGAAGTCTGAATAGCCATATTTTTCGATTTACAAGCAGAGATATCTCTAATAAAGACACCCCCCGGACATACGCTTTTAGAGAGTCCCAAACCATACACATGGATGCGCTCCCCACATTAATCTCAAGGAAGGCAACAATGTCGGACATGATAGTATTACCCACTGAAGGAACCTGAAGCCAAAAAGGGTTCAGGCGCCACAGAGAGCCTCGCATTCTGGGATGGGGATCAAGAACATAACATATAAGGATGGGAGAGTGATCAGAGAGGATACGAGGAAGATATTCCACTGACCCAACCAAGGGAAGAAGAAAATCTTTTGCCTAGTGCAAAATCAATGCGTGAGAGCGGGCCATAAGAACTGGAAAGGCAAGAAAACCGTAGATCATCAGGATGTCGAGCCTCCACAAATCAACCCACCCCACCTCCTCCAGAAACCTAGCCAAGCTTGTAGCCCCGGTGGTCCCAGTCAGTCCCCCAGCAGGAAACCTGTCCACGGTTGGATCTAACACATTATTGAGGTCCCCCGTTACCAGGAGCGGTGCATCAGGCAGAGAGGAAAGAAAGGATACCACTCTACGTAAGGCATCACCCGAGTACTGGGGGGGGGGGGACATACATAGCAATTATTACACATAAAAGACAATTAAACGTGCCATATAAACACACAAACCTGCCCTCTGGGTCAATAAGACTGGAAATACACGTAAATAAAATACTAGTATGGCTAAGCCCACTGACACCCCTTGCATGTGAGGAAAAGGTGGCGTGGAAGGTATGGCCGAACCACGGTTTATTCAACAAATGTACAGTATCACTAGTGAGGTGCGTCTCAGACACTGTATGGCAGGCTGATATGGCTTGAGAGCCTGGAAAACAGCTAAACGTTTAGTAGGGTCATTAAGACCCGATACATTCCACGCCACCACAGTCAGATGATTAGCCATGATACCACCAGGGGAATATAAATGACAACCGGAGAAAACATAAGCCGAAAATACTTAAAAAATAACAAAAGGACAGGGCAGAAGCCATGAAGAGACAAAAAGGCACAGAGCTGAAGCAGCGATATAACACATATTCCACCACAACAAATAGAAGGCACAGAGGAAAGCACTAGAGAAAAAAGGCAGGGTCAAACATGAATGGGCAGACGTAGGGACTGAACAGTCACAAAGAAAAGACAATACTGTACAAAAGATCAGAAGGGAGGACAAGCCAAATAATCGCAACTTGCGAAACAGGAAGCAAACAAATAGCCCAATTAGGGTGAGCAGGTAGCATGGGTAACAAGTAGGTCACAGTATCGACATTCCATACCCAGGGCCGAGCTTGGAAAAGCATAAGAAAATATAGGGGGACATTTGGCAACAGTACAGGGTGCCTAGAGAAAACAAAAAAATTATAACCAGCAAAAACAATGAGAATGGCAAACACGAAGTAGCATGAGAACACAGGAGGATACACTAATAGTTCCACGTAAATAACTGGGTCGTTTTGCAGCCATCAAGAAATTACAGCACACCGCCATGAGCAATAAGCTCCTAGAACAGTCCCGAGGAAACTTCAAGGTCCTGAGCCTCTTGACCATCCAGCCATTCCGCAGCTGCCATAGAAGTATCAAACATATGAGTAGTTCCAAGGGCAACCACACGGAGGCGTGCAGGGTAAAGCATAGAGTACATCGTATTCAATGCACATAAGCGACGTTTGACGTCAGTAAATTTAGCACGTCTCTTCTGAACTTCAGCCGAAAAGTCAGGAAATAAGGAGACACGATGACCATCAATAGCAAGAGAGTCCATGTCCCTGACCTTGGGTAAGATAATGTCCCGATCCTTGTAATGGAGAATCCGGATAAGAACGGCCCTTGGCGGTGCCCCAGGTGGAAGAGGGCGAGTAGGCACTCTATGAGCACGCTCCACAGCGAACAGAGGGGTCAGTCTCCCGGCCAAATGTATTAAGGAGCC
Source organism: Hyla sarda (assembly GCF_029499605.1). NCBI lineage: Eukaryota > Metazoa > Chordata > Amphibia > Anura > Hylidae > Hyla > Hyla sarda. Next base: position 172,436,736 of record NC_079195.1, read on the forward strand.
AACTTTCAAAAAATTGCCCAGGATTGCGACCCTCCACCTTTTCCGGAACACCCACCAGGCGCACATTATTCTAAGCCTAAAACAGTTCTCCATATCATCTGATTAATCACAAGGTGCATGTCTCTCTTGAGCCTCAATATCTCCCACTCTCTCCTCCACTGACCCTCTCAGACACTTTTTGCATGTCTTGACGGATAAGATTAATATCCTCACACAAGCTGCCCAGCAATAATTTAACATGTGCGTTGCCCTTAGATACGGCCAGAAACACATCCTTCAGAGTGGGGCTAGGAGGAGGAGAGGAGGATGTAGGAGTATGCACATGAACCGACTCCGTCCCCAGCCTCCCAGCTGCCGGCTCAGTGACGCATGCGAAGCACTGCAAGCGCTCCGTCACCAGAGCAAGGCAAGATGGCGCCGGACCTCCTCGCCCTTCCGCCTCCACACCGTCCAGCGGCTCAGGGGTCTTTTTGTTCTTTTGCCCCTGTCATTTACAGCTGAGGAGACTCCATGCACCTTCCGACAGCAGCAGGTGGGTGCTCAGAAAAGAAATACGCCAAGTCCCAGGATAACAGGATTCAAGCGAAGCCCTATGCCAGTGCAACCGCTCACATGCCGCGCTAAGCCATGCCTGGAATATATCTGATTCCTGATTGCACCACTTTGTACAATGTCTTTACTTACTGGAATTTGACTGCACTGCTATGTTATGTGTTTGTTGTTTTTACAGGGTTTGTAGAGCGAAATATAAAAGAGTTATGGATTTTAGAAGGCGAGGAGGAAAAAATGAAAACACAAAAATAAAATTGGCCTGGTCCTTAAGGTTAAAATGGGCTTGGTCCTTAATGGGTTAAAGGGGCACTCCGATGCTCAGCGTTTGAAACAAAATGTTCCGAACACTTAGCGCCGGGAGCTTGTGACGTCATAGCCCCGCCCATCATGACATCACACCCCCTCAATGCAAGCTCTATGCATTCGGAACATTTTGTTCCAAACACTGAGCAGCGGAGTACCCCTTTTAGCTACATTGTACATTCTGAATACTATATAGTACATACTATATTACACCATAGCTGACTAGTTTATAAAACTGCCGTGTTCTATGCATGTGCATAGTGTTGAAATGTTGGAAAATTTTGTTAATTTCTTGTTGTTTTTGCAAATGTGCCATTACAGTCATGAATGGTTCTATGATGTCTGGTTTTTAACCAAGTCTGTACCTATTCTTATTTTATATTCTAATATAGCTTTAATGAATGGAAATAAATATAAAGGCAAATAAATTCAATGTAAACATTTTTTTATTGGTATTTCCTGCTTATAATCAATACTACATTTGTTATTTGCTCCTCAAATACAAACTGGTATAAGGCAGAGATACTTCATTTATCTGTGTACAATTTAGACTCCTTTTCTAATAGCACAGACTTACTCCTTGTAACTAACAATAATGAAAGCTGCCTTTAAGAAATCTCCCATGATCGGCCACGCATTACAGATGAGGTCAGTGGAATTGCTTCTGGCTTTAGTATGATGGATGAGAGAGGGAATGAGATTCTACTGCTAGGCACTGTGAAATCTTTTCATTGTCACCGACAGGCCTATGAGGAGCTGATGTATGAGGTATCAGGCCACAGGAACGCCCTTTTCTTGCCCCAGATCACTTTTAATATATCCCTGAGCTGCTGAATGAGGATTGATAAAAGCTGAAGGATGGCAACTGAGTTAAAGAGGGGGTTTGCAAGGAGGGGACTTCAGTATTACGGGAAGGACCTATTTGTACCTTTTGCCTCAAAGAATACAGGGCAGATCAGTTCAGTTCCCCATTGACATTTTGTTAGAATATATAGATTTTTTTTATTTCTGTGAATTGGCATTGTTGTTGTTGACAGTTGAGGTGATGAATGAATCTTTTGATGGTGACCGTGATGGATTTCTAAATTTATTCAGTGGCACCATTAAACACTAGAATGCTACATTATCGAACCACATCCAATAGTTCATATACAGAAGCTAAGATGGAAACTACTAGACAAATCCTAGATACAATCCCATTGTAAAATACCAGTATTTTTAGGTGAGCCCAAAGGGGTTCTGGACCGGGAGACTTTAATTGACCTTATCCATATTGAAATGAGATAACGATATGCACATAATGATGATTTTTTTTGTTTGTTTTTAGATACTAGTCTTCAGAAAGGCAGTTTCTCCATAGAGATATTACTAAGAGCCAGTGTTTCCAGACTGTTCAGAACTAAGGCATAGCAGCTCTTTCATCTGCACTTTCTGCCCGGGGTTTCCCATGCACCCCAAATAAATGATTGCAAGCTTTAATTACCAGGCATCTTTAAACCAAAGCTAAAAATTTAATTGAACTTTTCATGCTTCTTGCTCCCTAGCCAAACAATTTGTACAAAAAAAATTGAATTACCAATCTGACTTTTTTGCATTGATTATTATAACATTAAGAGAGTCCCAGGAGTTTTCAGGCTGTAAAAAACTAAATTGTATAACATTACTCACAATAACGCATATGTTATAATCGCAAAGAACTTACTTAAAATTCAATCCACTTTGGCATCATTATCATGTATCAACATAATAAATGAGTCCTTCAGAGCACGGTAATTATAATTTGATAAATCATCAGCAGAAAATTAACTGGATGTCAAAACATTCATTGGAAAGGGTGATGAATCGGCGATGATTGCAGTGATGAATCGTGTTAATCTGCTCTGTATGAAGCCAGCGAAATGGCTAAGCAGCCCAAGATGGATGGGGCATAGAAACAGCAAGGTCAGGACACAGTTCTGCAGAAAGTGAGGGAGAGAGAAAGAGAGAAGGGGGAGGGAAGCCATAAAATCAAAAGGAAGCAGAGGGAGATTAGACTGCAAAGGCAAGGGAAAGAACAAGAACAAGAAGAGGAAAGTAAAAAAAAAAGAGGAATGACAAACAAAAAGTAACAACAGAATTTAATCTGGGCTATAAGATGTGTACTGTGGATCATTTCTAAAATCAGTGGCTATGCCCCCACTATTACCACAGTGAGTAAATATGTGAAGGTTTCATAGATTTATTATTTCCTAAGGACATCGTTTTATGTTGTAGAATTAGCTGTGCTTTCTTATTTAATTTATAATATTGCAAATGCTCAGCAAGAAATGAGAGCATTAAATTAAGCATTCATTATGTACGCCACTGAAATATCAATAGTATTTGACACCCCCTATAGGAAGTATAGCAAAGAGAAAACGACCTCCATAAAGGAGCCCAGGTATCCAAGGAAACGTCACAACCAAGTCATGGGAGTGAATTTGAGCTTTAAGTTTATTGAGTTGCAATGATCTCCTGCATGGAGCCATGGCTCTGCCACGGCTCTAACATGCAGGAGGCATGCCGGCAGCAGCATGACGTTGCGGCCGACATGCCTCCTCCATGTAGTTCTATGGGAGAGGCGGGGAGGCAGCGTTCGTGTTCCCCCCCCCCCTCTCCCATAGAACTGTATGTGGAGGGGGCATACCATCGACCTCTCTAGGTCGACGCTACATGCATTAGCGATCTCAATGAGCGCTAATGCGGGGGGCCCCATTCAGGAGATCGCGGGGGGTCCCAACGGCTGGACTCCCCGCGATCAAACACTTATCCCCTATCCTGCAGATAGGAGTTAGGTGTTAAAACGCTGCAGTTGTCCTTTAAGATTTCACTTCAATGGAACATAGAGGTTTAGGCCAGCTCCTAAAAAAAATAACCCTAAATGATATCCTACCTCCACCAAACTTTACACTTCACAAAATGCAGTCAGACAGGTAACACTCTTCTGGTGGTCGCCAAATCCAGTCCATCACACTGCCAGATACAGAAGTGGAGTAATTAATCTACAGTTCCATATTCCAGTGGCGTCATGCTTTCCACCACTCCACGCGATGCTTGGTATTGTGCATGGTTATATAAGGCTTGCATATAGTTGTTTGGTCATGGAAAACCATGCCCTAAAGCTCTGGGTGCACAGTTTTTGGCCTGATTTTAATAGCAAATTGATTCAGCCCTGGCTCTGTAACTTTATGGGATCTACCACTTCATGGCTGAGTTGTTGTGGATCCTAAACGGTTCCTTTTTTCAATGATACAACTCACAGTTGATTGTGGAAGATCTCAGTAGAAAGAAATTTCAATGACTTGTTGCAGTGTGGACATCACTTTAAGTACCACACTGGAATTCTGTAAACTGTTTAGAATGACGCCATTCTTTCAGAAACATTTGTAAGGGCAGATTGGTAGATGCTTGATTTTAAAGACATGTGGCACCTGAATGTAAAAAAAAAAAAAAAAGGGAACCTTTTTGCACAAGTATCCTCTTTGTGCTGTAGTAAACCATAGTTCAAATCTTTGCCTGTTCAGAGCTGAAGGCAGTTTCAGAAAGGGGGCACAGGCAGTCTTAGAGGGGTTATCAAGGAATAGAAAAAACAGAGCTAATTTCTTTCAACAAACGCTCCCTGTCTGTCTCCAGGTCGGTTGTGGCTCTGCAGCTTAGTTCCATTGAAGTGAATGGAGCTAAGTTGTAATACCACACACAACCTGGGGACAGACGTGAAGCTGTTTTTTAAAGAAATTAGCTTTGTTTTTTGTTTTTCCTGGATAACCCCTTTAAATACCTCAAGGATTTATGTAGAGGCGTGTGCCTCCATTTAAATCTTATGCTGCTGGGGGATTCATTGAGACTGGCATAAGAGATGGTGGTCTTTATAAATCCTCCCCCCCCCCCCAAAAAAAAAAAAAATTATAAATAAATAAATTCTGAGGTTTAGTCCATATAGTGTATATTTACCTACAAGGCTAGGTTCTTACCATGTTTGTTGAAATTTTCAGTTGTACTTTTTGAAACTTTATCACTAAATATGATGGGTTGCTACACAGTTTTGACTGTCCTTTTGAATACATTTGAGACTTCTGTGTACTAGCCAAAATTATGACAACAGACATTCATGTGGCATGATTTTGGTTTTGAATTCCATGAGAATACTAGATCCACTAAGTGTAAACTTAGCTTTAAAGGAAACCTGTCAGATCTTGCAATCAGGGTGTCAATTAAGCCAGACTGGGAGGGAAAGAGCATGAAGAGTTTGACTGTTTGACTGAGTACAGCTAATGAACATTTTATTTTTATTTTTGAGGAACTGTGGCATTTCATTGAGCATAGGAGCACAGCGTTAGATCACTGTTCTTCATATATATATAAGGTATAAAGGCCAGTGTGTGGGGCACTATGGACCTAATAGGTTCCCCGTAAATGTACTATTGTAAATTGTACCATTCCACTCTTTACATCATCATACATACAGTGACCCCCCCGACCTACGATGGCCCCGACATATGATGAAATCGACATACGATGGCCTCTCAGAGGCTATTGCATGTCGATGTCAGCATCGACATACGATGCTTTTTTATGTCAGGGCCATCGCATTAAGTGCTATGCGGCAGCGCCAAATGCTTAAGCTGCTGCCGTATAGCAGCTTAATGTTCCCCGTGTGGTGCGGTAAGTATTACTTACCCCTCCACGATGCTCGGGGGTGCCCTCCGGGTCCAGCGCTGGTCTTCCGGTGTCTTCTCGGCCCTCTCCGATGACGTCAATACGCTGCTGCGCACGTCATCCAATAGGAATGGCGTACGCAGCGGCGTAATGATGTCGCTACACAGGCCCAGTAAGGCCTTGCGGAAGACAGAAGAGGACCGGAGAAGACAGCAGAGGACCGGAGAAGACAGCGGAGAGCCCAGCGGAGGCCGGGGTCACCATCGGGAGCGGCAGGGACACCATCTCGAGCTGCGGGGACAGGCGAGTACAGCTTCTTATACTTTACATTGCACGAATCCCTCAACATACGATGGATTCGACAAACGATGGCTCGTTTGGAACGAATTACCATCTTATGTTGAGTAATACAAACAAAAAAAACACAGGAGGTGCGCCCCTAGTGAGGACCGTTTAACAATGATAAGAGTTAACATAAAGATGGGTTCTTACCCCTTGGTGTTGCGCTCAGAGCACAACACCTGCAGTAGCATCAGTGTATGGAAGATCAAGGGAAACCGCTGCCACGAGGAACAAGCCCGGTGTGACGCTCGTCAGTCCGGTAAGTAGCAATAGAGATAATCCGTAAATGGGTTCCTCTCAAGAAGGCGCTGGTACCCGGGGATAAAGGTAAAGTTCTTTTATTTGCAACGCGTTTCGATCCCGAACCGGGATCTTCGTCAGGCACCTCATGCCTGACGAAGATCCCGGTTCGGGATCGAAACGCGTTGCAAATAAAAGAACTTTACCTTTATCCCCGGGTACCAGCGCCTTCTTGAGAGGAACCCATTTACGGATTATCTCTATTCCATCTTATGTTGAGGGACCACTGTACTATAAACTCTACCTGCTGTACAAAATCTCTCTCTGCTCTTGTTTTCTTTTCTGTTTTTTTTTTTATATTTTATATTTTTTAACCTTTTCTCAAATTCCTTGAACTTTCTAATACACTGCTCAAAAAACTAAAGGGAACACTTAAACAACACAATGTAACTCCAAGTCAATCACACTTCTGTGAAATCACACTGTCCATTCAGGAAGCCACACTGATTGCCAATCAATTTAACATGCTGTTGTGCAAATTGAACAGACAACATGTGCAAATTATAAGCTATTAGCAAGACACCCCCAATAAAGGAGTGGTTCTGCAGGTGGTGACCACAGACCACTTCACAGTTCCTATGCTTCCTGGCTGATGTTTTGGTCACTTTTGAATGCTGGCAGTGCTTTCACTCTAGTGGTAGCATGAAACGGAGTCTACAACCCACACAAGTGGCTCAGGTAGTGCAGCTCATCCAGATCCAAATTCGCCACTGGCGCCCTGTGCTATTCACAGATGAAAGCAGGTTCACACTGAGCACATGTAACTGACATTACAGAGTCTGGAGACGCTGTGGAGAATGTTCTGCCTCCAGCATGACCGGTTTAACGGTGGGTCAGTAATGGTTTGGGGTGCCATTTCTTCGGGGGACCGCACAGTCCTCTATGTGCTTGCCAGAGGTAGCCTGACTGCCGTTAGGTACCGAGATGAGATCCTCAGACCCCTTATCAGACCATATGCTGGTGTGGTTGGCCCTGGGTTCCTCCTAATGCAAGACAATGCTAGACCTCATGTGGCTGGAATGTGTCAGCAGTTCCTGCAAGAGGAAGACATTGATGCTATGGACTTGCCCGCCCGTTCCCCAGACCTTAATCTGATTAAGCACATCTGGGACATCATGTCTCGCTCCATCCACCAATGCCACGTTGCACCACAGACTGTCCAGGAGTTGGCATATGCTTTAGTCCAGGTCTCTGAGGACATCCCTCAGGAGACAATCTGACACCTCATCAGAAGCATGCCCAGGCATTGTAGGGAGGTCATACAGGCACATAGAGGCCACACACACTACTGAGCCTCTTAACTTGTTTTAAGGACATTACATCAAAGTTGGATCAGCCTGTAGTCCACTTTGGTTTTGAGTGTGACTCCATATCCAGACCTCCATGGGTTGATAAATTTGATTTCCATTGATCATTTTTGTGTGATTTTGTTGTCAGTACATTCAACTTTGTAAAGACGAAAGTATTTCATACAATTAGGCCATTCCTTCAGATCTAGGATGTGTTATCTTAGTGTTCCCTTTATTTTTTTGAGCAGTGTATTTTCCACAATGGTTTATTAAATTAGTTTAGAATTCAGTACTCAACATTTTCTCAGCTTGTCAATGTGTTTTAAGAAGGCATTATTGCCTTGTATCCTATAACAGATACTTGTTAACATGACAGACTGGCCAAAAATGTAACAGTCCCATGATGCATCCCCGTCCAGCATTTTTTTTTTATTCTACCAATATTATAACAATGTATCTACCTACTGAACTTAAAAATTAGAGGAAAATTCCATATAAGATGTTCTTTATTCTGACACTGTAAAGGCTTTGGGTTTCTGGTAACTTGCTTTTAGCACACATATTGTACATTTTTACAAAGTGGTTCTATCCCCATGACACAATTTTCAGGCCAATAATTGAATCAGCTGTATGTTTTTATCGTCTCCCTACACAAATATCATATGGCAGGTGCGGACAGCTGAACTCCTCCTACAGTAGTTAGAACATTAAAACATCATGATGCTCTTAGAGTATGTCTCCTGCACTAACTCCCATGTGTCCCATGACAATGCTGCTGTGTTCTCCTAGACGCTCAGGCTTCAGCTGCCATGTAGTAGAGGAGAGCAAGAATTTGCAAGGAAATATTCAGACTTGACAGATTTGTTGTAGGACTTTTTATTAAATAATTTTCGTTCATCCGAATGGAGTTGTTTTGGTGGCAAGAACATTTATTTCTGCAAGATCCATTCAGATGAATAGAATAGGTGAAGACATTGCTTCAACAATCTGACTATTCCATGATGACACCATTCAGGTACAAAAAAAAAAACTAAAACATAGGGACACTTTCTGTTTTATTCTGGATCAATGCTCTAACTCCAAAACATAGTGCAGATTTGCCTAGTCAGTTGTACCTGAATTCTGGTGCAAAGTCTGCTAAACTGTCTGTGCTGTGCGCCATATTTATTATGCATCGTTTTGAAAAGTGTCTGGAAAAAAAGGACATTGCTATGAGAAGTTCTAAAATGCATCAGATGTACTTATCCTGTGTCCCATATTTCTGGCACAAAATACTGGATTAAAGTAAGCTGGGAGGGTGTAAAGAAAAGAAAAGTGTCTATCATGTCTATCAAGATACAGAAATCTATCAGGCAGGGGGTGCTACTGTGACAAATTTGGTGTATATTTTTCTGTCTGTGTGGTAGGCTGTTTAAATTAATTAAAGACAGTAATAATGTATCTGTCCCATCATCTTTCTTGGATATAAGTAATGAAATCATTTAAAATATAGTACTTTTCCTATCAGCAGACCAACTATGGAATAGAGAGTCATCACTGTAATGACAGGCATATTTTTTTATCTTTTATTTTGGATGGTGTTGTGCTGTAAGATCAGAGGAGCGATTCTACATTGGGGTGTGTGTGAGTGTAGTATAGCAGTAGTTTTTCATCAATAAATTAAATGAGATGCCCGGCACAGCTTCAGGGCACAGCCGTCCTGTTCTTTAGAGGACTGTTGAGTACTTAGTAGTACAATAGAACGTCTATTAAGTAAAGGTTGGCACAAGAATTCCAGAACAATTTCCCTGTTTTGTTTTGTTTACTTGATTGAAAATAAGGTCTTATTCTCAGTTGTACATTCCCTTCAAGTTTTATTAAATGAGTTATACATTTCCTCGGCAGTTTCCTCATAGCTCAAGAGGTTTAATTTGTATGTGTTGCCTCTTACAATATGCTTTCTGTAATGTTGCAGATGCCTCTTCCCGAGCTTCAGTAAACAACAGGCTTTCCGCCAGCTTTTTGACTGAACGTTTGCCAAGTGGTGAAACTATTAGTTAACTGTGTAATGACTGCTGGGTGGAGCCCAGATGCTTTTATCTTAACCTTGCCAGGAAGCAGAATACAGCACCATGGGAAGCAATTATATCTGAGAATTCTCCTGGGCTGTGCTATTTGTTGAAAGAAATCTCCCAGAGCATACCCAAACTGCAGCCAACAAGCCAAGCATTTAATATGCTTTGATAACTAAAATCCTCAGCTCCCTCTGCTGGCAGTACTTTCCCTGTCCTCTAAGGTCAGCCATGTTGAGCATTCAGCTGAAGTTGTCTGGATTTTATAATGTATCTTACAGCAGCGTATTTAGATTATTATAAAGGTACATGGTGGGAATCTAGCATTTCTATGGCATAAACATACCAGGGTGACTACATGTAAATTCCTTTGGTAGCATATCTGGGAATACACAAGAATACTTGGTCCTAAATATTGAAAAATGCAAATATTGGGAATATACAATGCTGAAAAGTGAAAACATACATATAAAATATAAAAAATACACAATAATGAATAGTGAGAATGCACATATATACATATAAAGAAGTGATTTTAAAGAATACAAAGAGTGAGAATACACATAGGAAAAATACAGTACAATGACCCCCCGACCTACAATTGCCCCGTCATACGATAATTTCAACATGCGATGGCCTCTCGGAGGCCATCGCATGTTGAAGGCAGCATCAACATATGATGCTTTTGTATGTCGGGACCATCGCATAAACGGCTATCCGGCAGCGCTGACTGCTTCAGCTGCCGCCGGATAGCCGTTTACGGTGCCTCGTGTGCTCCGGTGATGGTCTCCTACCTGTCCTCGGGGCTCCAGAGCATCCTCTTCACGGTCCCCTCCATTACGGGCGCTCTCCTTTGTCGTCATCATGTCATGCACACGCCGTCCCGTCATCCATTAGGAGCGGCGTGCGTGCGTAGTGACGTGATGAAGGCGACAGAGAGCGGAGAGCGAGGATCTCGGGGAAGCAGAGACGCCCAGAGCATCGGGGACACCACGGGGACGCGGCAACAGCGATGGAGGGCGACATCCAGGGCAGCGGTGACGGGTCCGGAGCGGCGGGGACAGGTAAGTACAGCTTCCTATACTTTACATTGCACGGATCCCTCAACATACGATGGTTTCAACAAACGATGGTTCATTTGGAATGGTGTTGAGGGACCACTGTATGTTCATAGTGAGAATGCCCACATAAAGATATAATCATATTGTAATACAATACTGAGTGGCATATATATTAAATACACACAGTGGGAATTTATGAGCTAGCTATTCCACTGTATGCCCTTTACAGTGTAAAATGTCTCAGCCTTGTGCTGTAAGTTTTTCCAGGTGTATTCACCCAATGTCGGTTGAAAACATGATGTGAACAGGTCCTTACATTTATTCTTTTAGATGTCCTATTGTGTTAAATCAAGTAGTGACTTTTTCAATTATTTTTTTTTTTTTTTACAATTAGAATTTCTCACAATGGCCCATATTTACTATTGCAAATGTGCCAGAATGTTGGTGTAATTTGTGCAAAAACACTTGCACTACATTTACTATATATTTTAGACACTTTGAAGGAACTGTTGTGCTGCGTCCGGCAAAATAAGTGAGCCAACATAAAATTAGTAAGCCAACATATAGATTTGAATTCACGACCACGGCCTCCCAAACTTCTATAGTAACTTCTCCCCAATGAGTAATATTTACTCAGATTTGCTTTTATGTTTGTGTGTCTTTTCTTCAGGTTCTCTTGTACTGCAGATTTAAAGCAGACCCATCTGCATGTTTAGCAGACCCATCTGCATGTTTTTAGACCCATCTGCATGTTTATAAAATAAGGGTGTGGCTGCATTGGGCATTTGACCAATATCAGAGTTAAATAGTATATGTAAATTAGGCTTTGGAGCCCACTGGGCATTTCTCTCAACTTCTAGAGCCCAGCACAGTTTAGCCCCTTCACCAGTCACTTCCCTCTGTCCACTGATCACCTCTATTCCTTCCCATTGACAGCCACTAAGCTGGATTGTAATCCTGCCTCTCCCCTGTTTTCTAGCAGTTGAGGGGAATGCCTAGTGGGCTCCAAAACCTAATTTGCATATTATTTTCAACTCTGATATCTTGGCAGTAGAGGGGTCAGTTAAATAATGAGAGGTGTGTACAGATATAGGCTATGTTCAGACGGGAGAATGTCTGCACAGTGCCAGAACTGCTCGGAAATGTGCTGTCCGTATGGACAGGTGTATGCTTTTTGTGGACTCCAGTATCAGGATTCTGCTGCAGAAATTCTTCCGTGATATCAGTGGGGCTCTTATGCTGCGGAAATTCCATCGTGTGAACATTCCCTTAGGGTCAAAAGTCCTATATAGCCATGCCCTTATTTTATAGGCTAAAAACCTGCTGGCAGGACCACTTGAAAGATTATAAGGAATTTAACCTTTTTAAATAGGCCATCAGAATAAGGCCTGGGGTACACTGTGGCTATTTGTAGCACTACTGGTAGATTTTAACTATTGGGTGACAGCTGTAGTCCACAGGATTGCATACAATTCATGGTGAATCGCTTGTGGTTTTTCTGCATGGCACACTGATACCCAAATGTTACAGATGGTGTTTAGACTATAATGTCTAAATTTATTCCATTTAAATAAGCAGAAATACCCTTTATCTAAGCCCACATTTGTTCTAAACATTAATTGGCACCATATGGAAACTTTTTTATTTTTAATTTTTTTAACCCAACATGATACAAATAAGACAAAATGTTGGTAGTAAAGATAACTGTATGGTATTACATATTCTGCCCTGACATTTTTATAGATGTATTGCTTCAATAATTACTTTTGTGTTAGGCAAAGTGAGCGGAATAAGTTTGTAAATAATGCTCATGAAGCGCTGTTTAATTTGCACCGCAGACACCTTAGGCAGTCACTTAGAGGAAAGTGATTAGCAGCAGCTTGTTTCCATCCTGGTTATTAATGCATTTTATACACAATGTGGTCACTGGCTACTGACCACCTGTCTGTGCAGGTTTAAATGCTCACTTGACAGCAAAATCTTTGGTTATTGCCTGCCTTAATGGGATTCTACTGCGCTATACAGACTGAGGAAACGCTGCAGCAGAATTCTGTCGGCAGAAAGTATGTCCCCATAGAGAATGAACATCTTCATTCATTGTCTGGTCTTCATTGCCGTCTATGGAGGATTGTTGAGCGGTCATACCACCAAAGTACTGGGCGGAGCCCGCTTCATCCTACTGGCTGAATGTCTGCAGTGTGGAAGAGGCCTTAATGGTGATTGTAATAAGCTGCTGTAATTTTAAATATAATAGGATAAGTGCCCCAGGGTCTCCTGATAAACTGGCCCACGCTGCAGTGTTTATACCTAGAGATATAGCAAAAAAGCAAAACATATATCGTATCTATATGTATTGTAGCATATGCATCAATAAAGCCTAACTAGCAGTCTGCTATTGTTTATTGTTGGGCCCATGGGAACAGAGTATAGCAAAAGCGGTTGTTTTAAATATTAGTGAAAATCTTGCTATTTTTTTAATTGTGGTATGGGGTGGGATGTAGGGTAGATGGAATTACCCCAGGGGCAGATTGCATTAACCCCTTGTATTTGTGACGCCAGGGCGTCCTCAAAACCACCCAATGGTATATCGTTGGATCCTGGGATAGGCACGGGGGGTGGGGGGGCAATAATGACTCTGACGCCAAGTTATGGACAACGGTAGCTTTACTGAGGTTAGACAGGTGGAAAAGTCTTTACAGTTCAGCCAGGCCCACAGAGGTGACCAGTGACTTCAGAGACCTTAAGGGCTTGCTAGGACTTGTAGTAGATGTGGACAATTTAGTGCTGGCCACATTGACTAGACAAATGACTTTGACTTGACTGACTTGTGACCGACAATGCTGTGACTGTGGCTTACTTGTAGCTTAGGGCAGACACGCTCCTAGGTCCCATTGGTCACCCCTAGGTCACCTGGTCACTGATACCATGGATAATCATGGAGTGCTCACACCAATTTTTTGGTGTAGCGCCCACAGGAATACTAAACTATAGCACTCATGAGATTAAAATAAACATGTAAACACTCATGAGATGTCTATTATTCCTGTGGGCGCTACACCAAAAAATTGGTGTGAGCACTCCATGATTCATTCATTCACTCATGTATGTCTCTATATTACCTTTGTGCATATTTTGAATTTCTAAATTTCCCTATTAGATATGGCACATATGTCTATTAGCCTTTCTTCCTCTATTCACTACATATTGATTTTATGCATTTTTGTACTTCCATTATTTATTATATTCATTACATCATCTTACCTTCTTCTAAATCACCTCTGACAGTTCAGAATCAGATAATTCCGATGTCTCTGAACGCCTATTAGTCCATTCTGGTCACGTGACGATCGTCTCATAGCAACGCGTCTGTGGCCCATGTATTCATTGGCTGTTTTTGGTCCTGTGACATCCGGCCAGATGCCCTGACCACAGTATTTGTTTACCAACAACACACGTGTGTGTAAGTGGGTGGCGGCTGTGACAGCATCCGGATCGTGGCATAGTCCGGATGTTTACATCTGGTGTCAGCATCGGCGCATCCAGCATGTGCCGGATGTTTACCTCTGACGGTCCGAACACTGCCACCGGAGATTTATGTTCTGTATGTTTGTTTCACATCTTTTACTGTATTATTAAGATGGCTTTTGTATGTTTATGTTTACAATGGTCTGATAAAACTGTCAAATGTGTACTGGATGTTTTTCTTAGATTCATTTACTATTTTTTGTTATTGCATCATGTGACATAAACATGTTTGGCTCCTCCCACTTAAGTGGTTGGCGCCCATTTTGTACATATTTAAACTCTGCATATCTCACTGCATGTATTCTGATCTGAAGAAGGGGGTGGCTCCCCCGAAACGCGTAATCTACTTTATTGTTTTATCTATTGCAATAAACCTCCCAGTGTTTTGTACTATTGCTACATCTCTGGCTCTGGTTTAATTCCATTGGAGTCTGCAGCGCCTTTAGAGGTCCTTTTCTCATCTTCCACATCACATGTCCTATCAGGATTGGTCTTCCTCCTTTTCCTGTGACCTCCGGCTTAGCAGCGGTTCCAGTACTCCCCGAATTTTGGTAACCCCATTGTGGGTTGATATGCAAGTTTTGACTTGCTCTCAGGTGAGCAGCCACTACCTAGGGGTCATTTATTTTGACCACAAACTGCTTTAAGATTCCTCTCCCATACGGTAACACACGAGGCGCCTGCCTCTGGTCTCTCCTTTTTTCTTTCTACAGGTTTCTAAAAATCATAACTCTTTTATATTTTCATCCACAGACTAGTATGAGGGCTTGTTTTTTGCGCGACAAGTTGTCCTTTGTAATGACATAACTCATTATATCATAAAATGTATGGCGCAACCCAAGAACACTATTTTTGTGGGGAAATTAAAAAGAAAAACGCAATTTTGCTCATTTTGGAAGGTTTCGTTTTCACGCCGTACAATTTATGGTAAAAATGATGTGTGTTCTTTATTCTGAGGGTCAATACAATTAAAATGATACCCATTATTACATACCTTTATATTATTGTTGTGCTTAAAAAAAATCACAAACTTTTTAACCAAATTAGTACGTTTATAATCCCTTTATTTTGATGACCTATAACTTTTTTATTTTTCCGTATAAGCGGCGGTGTGAGGGCTCATTTTTTGCGCCATGATCTGTACTTTTTTTTGATACCACATCTGCATATAAAAAACTTTTAATACATTTTTTATAATTTTTTTTTTTATAAAATGTATTAAAAAAGTAGCAATTTTGGACTTTTTTTTTTTTTTACGTTCACGCCGTTCACCATACGGGATCATTAACATTTTACGCTTTTTGGGGGTAAAATAGGAAAAACGGGCGTTTTACTATTTTATTGGGGGGGGGGGGGGATTTTTCACTTTTTTTTTACTTTTACTTTTACATTTTTTTACATTTTTTTTTTTTGCACTTGAATAGTCCCCATATGGGACTATTCATAGCAATACCATGATTGCTAATACTAATCTGTTCTATGTATAGGACATAGAACAGATCAGTGTTATCGGCTATCTTCTGTTCTGGTCTGCTCGATCTCAGACCAGAGCAGAAGATGCCGGGAGCCGGAAGCAGGAAGGTGAGGGGACCTCCGTGCGGCGCTCTGAATGATCGGATCCCGATCCGATCGTTCATTTAAATCGCGCACTGCCGCAGATGCCGGGATCTGTATTGATCCCGGCACCTGAGGGGTTAATGGCGGACGCCATTGCGATCAGCAGCCGGGATCAGCCGCGCATGACACGGGCATCGCTCCGATGCCCGCGGTTATGCACAGGACGCAAATGTACGTCCTGGTGCGTTAAGTACCACCGCACCAGGACGTACATTTACGTCCTGCGTCCTTAAGGGGTTAAAGGGACAATGCTTTCTTCACACATTACACAGGATAATACATGGTAAACATATGTACATGGGGGACAGGTGCAAGGGGGCAGGGTTACAATAGTCCATGTAAGACAATTTTAGATTAAAAACCTGAGCCCATTGTAACTTTAGAACTGACTGTTTTGTATTTAAAGTGTCTGATGTATACAGTTTTTATCTGCCTTCCATTTGTTTACATTATAAACTTGTTTACTATTTCACTTCTATTTGAATTAACTTTTGTAATATACAGTCAAAAGTTTAGATGACATTGGGTCTGAGATCGCAAGTTAAACCCTCTGAGATAAGTGGCAGTGCTCCTCACTCCCCAGCTGACCTCGATCTGACCTTTTTCCTCCATAGACTTGTGCAGTGAACCCATAAATCGGTGGTCCGGGGCATTGTATTGCTCTGGGCTCCTGATTGAAGCTTGATGCCTTGGCTTGCTCTCGTTGAAAATGTCTAGCCTTGAAAGTATGTTACTGTCCACTCCTTCTCTCTCGGTTCTGCGGCAGCTGGTTGCGGCACAAGCTCAGTTGGGCGAACTTGTACTTTGTAAAGCTGAATGTCAACATCTTTATGCTAAGCAGCGAGAAGGGCAATAAAGCCCATACCATATAGGCTAGGTGCCTGCGTGATAATGCAGCGGCCCAGTCACCCGTGGTTCTGAGAGACTCCTCTGGTACTCTACAGAGTCATCCTGATTCTATATTTCTTTCGGGACTATTACTCTAAGCTTTATTCTCTTCCTTCCCAGCTACCTTCTGATCCAGGTGATTAGATTCCTTTCTTTCCCAGTGCCGACTCTCTCAGCTTCTAAACGGGCTACTCTAAATGCTCCGATCACGCTTAAGGAGCTGGCTGAGGTCCTTAAGTCCATGCCGGTGGGGCGCTCTCTTGGACCATTTGGTTTCACTTACTTTTACTATAAAACATACTCTGCTCTCCTTCTCCCTAAACTTTTTCCTTTATTTAACTTTTCTGGGTGGGGAGGGGATCAGACAGTCCTTCTCACATTCTTTGCTCAGCCGTAGCCTTGCTCAATGCCGATCTGAAATTGTTCTCTAAGGTACTGGCGACCCATCTTAGTTGTTGTCTCCCTTCTCTCATCCATGAGGACCAAGTGGACTTTATTCCTTATCGTCAAGGAGGGGACAACACGAGACGAGTGGTTGACCTTGATTGAACTGGTTAATCGGCGTTCTGAGCAGGCTATTGTTCTTAGCGTGGACGCGGAAAAGGCCTTTGATGGGCTGGCCTTTCCTTTTTGCTATTCGGGATTATGGGGGATTTCCTCACAGCACTGCGGGGTCTCTATTCCACAGCTTCTCTTAAGCTCCCCCTATGCCTCCTCTGCTGCTTTTCCTCTGTTTAGCGGCACTAGACAGCGGTGTCCTTTGCCCCCCCCCCTTATTTTTGCATTGTGCATTGAACCTCTTGCTGCTATGATCCAGGGGGACACATATATCTCTGGAATCTCTCTCCACGACTGGGAATTTAATATTTGCCTCTTTGCATATGACGTTCTTCTCACTCTCACACAGCCTCTACTTTCTCTCCCTAACCTTTACAGGGTTCTGTGCTCCTATGAGGAAGTCTCCGGCTACAAAGTCAATCTCTCTAAAGCTGAAGTCATTCCATTGAATATACCTCTGCTCCTTTCTGCTCCTTTCTGCTCAGCTGCACGCTAGCTATTCTTTTTGATGGTCCCCTTCTGCTATTAGATATCTTGGTGTGCTTCTTATTCCCTGTTACTACTCCTTCAATGCTTCCAATTTTTGTCCTCTTTTTTGTGACATTAGGGCCCTTAAGGAAAAGTGGCGGTCTCAGGATATCTATTTTATTCAGGCATATAGCGGCAGTTAAAATGACGATCCTTCCTAAGTTGCTGCATTTCTTTGAAACGTTGCCCATTCGAGTACATCTGTCTGCGTTGCATGCTTTTCAATCGGCTATATTTCGTTTTATCTGAGACGATAAGAGGTTTCGAGAGATTTGGTCTCTTGAGTCCCTCACTGCCTCCCTTAACTTAACTCGGTACCTTTTCCTTTCTGGTTGGGAACCTTGGGAACAATTCTCTGATCGACATCCTCCCTAAGATTTTGCCTTTCCCTACTTCTGTTTCCCCTATTTCTCCCCTCTCTCCTTCTTTCTCCCCCCCTTCCCCTCGACTTGTTGTTGTGTTCCTGTTTTTTATTAATGTTTGTCCTCATCCTGTGTCTTTGAGTGTATCTCTTATTTGTTGGCGGTTACCTGAAGGCCTTATTGCTTTCTTTTTCTGCACTTAACTCTTAGCTATGGCTTTTGTTTTTTTAGGTTTTTTTTGTTGGATAAGTGCTGTAGGTGTGACTTTGTATGGGGCTGTTTGCCGAGCCTGTTTGAATCATTATCTTACTTGCAGAGTTATGTATTTTATGCATACCCTTTTTTAAGGCCCTTCTGTAATTTCTGTAAGACGCTTAGGTTATCTTGTGGTTTGAATTGCTGTTTTGAAAAACTAATAAAAATTTACAGTTGAAAAAAGCCTTGTGGTTTTAGTGACAGCCAGGGAGTAAGCCACATGCTGCCGTGCTCTTCATGTGGCTGTAACTCGCTTACAGCAGGAGTGAGACCCAGCACGATCTAAACTTTTAAATTCTCTGGAATACATTTAAAAAGTTTATTAAAAAGTACCTGTCACCAAATAAACTTTTTGAAACTAACTACCTCAGGCTATGTTCCCTAACTACTCCTAACACTCCTCCCTCCCTTAAAAAAAAAATTCAGATCTTTAAAAAGCTCTGTATCATACCTTTATTCTTGCTCACTAATCTGCAACCTTCATGGTTGCAGTGCTGTGATGAATAGAAGACCTCAAGCTCTGTGCAGCTTTCAGTGTGGCCCTTTGTAGCCTTTTATGAGGCTCTGTGCAGCTTTCAGTAAGGTTCTGTGCCACTGTCAATCAAGCTCAGTGCAGAGAAACACTTCCTGAGTTTGGTCTCCTGCCAGGCCGGGAGGAGACCAAACTAATTGTATTAATTGTGGCAGGGGACAGAACAGAGGCACCTAGTGGTCATTTATCTATTACATTTTACACATATTTAGGTTGATAATTTTAAAAGCAAGTGAATGGGAAAGTGTCTGCTAATTACACAAGGAACACTATATTAAAAGTTTTATTTTGTGACAGATACTCTTCAAATAACAGTAACGCTTTAAGAACAGCAAGAGAATCTCGCTTTCCTTATGTTAGCAGTTGAGATTTGGGAAAAGTCTCAGCTGATTATGTTTTTTTCATCCGGCCCTATTACATACACATGATTGAGTGATATAAAGAAGACATCATTCACCATTACCATGTATGGGAAGTGCTTCCCTTACCCCCCTTTCATTAATTGGATCGGGGTTATATGTGTTTCACTTAAGAGCAGCAATGATCACTAATGGAATGACCTTGAAATCATTATCTCTCTCTGAGCTATGAGACAAAGATTGTTATTCACGTTTCCTATATTTGTCATTACTTGAGCATAATGACCATGTAATATATTGTCCACATACTTACACAATTTGAAAAGTGTCATGTATATGCAATATACCCAGCGATGGGTCATTTCCATTTCATTACTGGGAAGTGATTTGGCTAGTGTCTGACATTACAGAGTCTGTGAATTATTAACCCTTTTTTGTTCACTGTTTTATAAGAAAGAAAATAATATAACTACAAATGACTTAGATTTTAAGAGAAGAGGAATTGCTCTCATGCTGCTGTTTTTCAAGATACTTTATCTTCTAGATTATTACCAGCACTTCTGACCCATTTTTTTTTTAAATCTTGTTAAAAGTGTGTGGATACCAAATATTATATTGCCCAATATGAAATGACCAATAGATGTTCGTGCTGGTTCAGTGGTTTACATTGTCTTGGGATCATTAGTTGAATTGTTCAACCACACTTTTTATAGAACCTTTATGTTTCCGCTTGGATTTTTCCTAGGTACTCCAGTTTACACCTGAATAGACAAATGGTCAAAGCTATAAAAATGGTGCTAGTTGGAAGCCTGGGGTGCTACAGTGTGAACCCTAAACTTGTTGAGCTGTAAGAAGTAAAAACAAAGACCATGCAATAGTGCTCTGTGTATTACCCAAGGGAGAATCGGAGAAAACAACAAATAGAGTCGACATCTCTGTAGATTGCCGCTTAACACCCCAAATCAAAGAGAGGGGTACTAAGATGGGAGGAATCTGTTGTGCCTGGAGGGTTGCAAGAAACAGGGGAAACCTGTTCTGAGTGAAATCCATTCCGTATAGTAGAACCAAAATAACCCTTTGAACTTGGTGCTGCTGCCTCAGTGGTGAATGATTGAATCCAGAGATCCAAGCAATGCTTCTTTAATAGTGTTTATTAAAGGAGTAAGATAAAAACAAATACAATTATGCATTTTTGGGGGTCACCTCCCCTTCTTCAGATTGGAATGGAATGCCACATCAACCCCCTATTAATACAACATACAAGTTGCCAGCCTCTGTATGTTACTAAAGATGCATCAGGTTCCAGTACAACGGACATAAAGTAAACATTGTACTTAAATATTATTAGGTTTGCAGCTACATGTTGACATTGAGTATAGCTTCTTGGCTTTGTAACCCAAATCCTTGTCTTGTACTGTTATCCCGTTGTTGTTCCATTAAATTTGTTACATTACTACTGCTATTGTGGCTAGGGGTATTACTTTACATTTATCAGCATAACATTTTTTCAGCCATATTGTAGGCCAAGTTATCAAGGTCCTCCTGCAATAAAATCAAACCGAATTATAAATATCCTATAAGTTTTGAATATAAGTGATAGTTTATGCTCAATTTATGATGCATAATAGTAGCACCCAGTTATCTTCTTTGCTATAGGCTTCTTGGCAGGAAATGGGTTAACATCTTCCACGTATAACTCAGCAGCACTCGCCTGCAGAATAAGTGGTTTGCCTTTCAGATCTCCTTGACTTCGCTATCTTAGTTCCTACATAGCAGAACTGCAGTTTATTTATTGTGGATCCTCATTTATTACAAAAAAGGGCAAGAATTAATGGTTTTGTACGTATTAATGCATTACTTGGGAGAAATTCAAATTCTAGTATTTATGGTAAACTGCTACATAATGAAATGCAGGAGAGGGGGACGCTGACAGTACAAACTGTAAAAAGCCAGTTTCTACTCAAAAGTATGTAAAATATTGAAGAGAAACTGGCAGGCTTTTATTTACAATAAAAAAGTAGAAAGTAGAACAATGATCTATACTGATGTAGTTCGTAAATTGGACGAGTTTGTC
Organism: Hyla sarda; assembly: GCF_029499605.1. NCBI lineage: Eukaryota > Metazoa > Chordata > Amphibia > Anura > Hylidae > Hyla > Hyla sarda. Next base: position 172,458,006 of record NC_079195.1, read on the forward strand.
TATAAAGAATTAAAGCATCACAGAGTGAGCAGAATTGTATGAAGCCTTTGGAAAATTGATTTTATAGGTTATCCAGGAAAAAACTTTTATATATATATATATATATATATATATATATATATATATATCAACTGGCTCCAGAAAGTTAAACAGATTTGTAAATTACTTCTATTAAAAAATCTTAATCCTTTCAGTACTTATGAGCTTCTGAAGTTAAGGTTGTCCTATTCTGTCTAAATCCTCTCTGATGACATCTGTCTCGGGAAACGCCCAGTTTAGAAGCAAATCCCCATAGCAAACCTCTTCAAAACTGGGCGTTTCCCGAGACAGTTGATATATATAAAAAAGTTTTTTCCTGGATAAGCACTAAAAAGATTTTTCCAGAAATAGTACTTCTCCACAGAATAGGAGATATGTGTCTGATCTTTGGGGGCTCCTCCACTGATCATGAGAATGGGGGACTTTGTCCTTTTTTGCATGGAGTGATGGTAAGACATGTGCTCTACTTAATTTATTATGTTGTGAGTCCGCCAAGACCTTCACGTAAAGGGATTGTTCATTGTCTTAAATTTTTTTTAAATTTCCCTACTACTTGACATAAAATAACAAAGTAAGTATTATTTACCAGTTTATTCATCATCACTACCAATTCTGCTCCTCCAGCCCTCCCTGGCGGTCTTTGTTTACATGGCTGCTGTGATGACATACCCATATATCCATATCACCAATGGAGCCGATCCCTGGCTTCATTAGAGTGAACATTGGAGTGTGTATTATAGACAGATAAAACCTTATTAATTGTTGGGGAAGTTTTCTAACCCTGGATTGGGTTATGGTTTTCCTGTCAGTCTCTGTTGATCCATCAATTACTGGTTTTAGCTATAAACTGCACAAGACCAGAAAGATAGATAAGAAACAGACTATAGTGGCAACTGGTTGGCTTCATGGTTATCTCCAAGTTTGGTTGTCTTCTGATGCACCTTTGGGTCCTGTTGTAACAAGAACTCATTGTTAATTCAGAGCTTGACCAACCAAAGTTACCTCTGATACTCTAGATTTCTACCAAACTGTAAATCTGTACCAAATCACCTTATCCATTTTTCTTGGATAAGGCATAATACAGCATGTCATATGTTCACTTGCTGGACAGAAGAGCATGGTCTGCTGCACTGTTGAGTTTCTCTAAATAAAATGTATATGTTCAGAGAATGGCCTGAATGTTGTCTGCTGTTGACTATGTTCGGGCCATTAAAGGAAACATGGCTGCTGCCTGTACACCACAGTTTGTTAGCATCCCTTTTTTTGAGGAGGTTGACCTATACTCTGAACGTAAAGGGAAATCATGATTTGATTGTGCTCTTACCGTATATACTCGAGTATAAGCCGAGTTTTTCAGCACGATTTTTCGTGCTGAAAACACCCCCCTCGGCTTATACTCGAGTGAACTCTCCGCCCTCAGTGGTCTTCAACCTGCAGACCTCCAGAGGTTTGAAAACTATAACTCCCAGCAAGCCCGGGCAGCCATCGGCTGTCCGGGCTTGCTGGGAGTTGTAGTTTTCAAACCTCTGGAGGTCCGCAGGTTGAAGACCACTGCGGCCTTCAACATCATCCAGCCCCCTCTCACCCCCTTTAGTTCTGTACTCACCTCCGCTCAGCGCTGGTCCGGTGCTGTAGGACTGTCCGGTGAGGAGGTCGTCCGGTGGGATAGTGGTTCCGGGCTGCCATCTTCACCGGGGAGGCCTCTTCTCCGCGCTTCGGGCCCGTCCCCGGAATAGTCATGTTGCCTTGACGACGACGCAGAGGTACGTTCATTACCAACGTTCCTCTGCGTCATCGTCAAGGCAACGCCTCTATTCTGGGCCTGAAGCGCGGAGAAGAGGCCTCCCCGGTGAAGATGGCAGCCCCAACCACTATCCCACCGGACGACCTCCCCACCGGACAGTCCTGCAGCACCGCACCAGCGCCGAGCGGAGGTGAATACAGAACTAAAGGGGGTGAGAGGGGGCTGGATGATGTCGAATGCCGCAGTGGTCTTCAACCTGCGGACCTCTAGAGGTTTCAAAACTACAACTCCCAGCAAGCACGGGCAGCCGATGGCTGCCCGGGCTTGCTGGGAGTTGTAGTTTTGAAACATCTGGAGGTCCGCAGGTTGAAGACCATGATGATGACATGTGGTGATGATGACAAGGGGATGATGAAGGGGGGGGGGATTATGGCAAGGGGATGATGAAGGGGGGGTGTGTGGAATGATGAAAGGGGGATGATGAAGGGGTGGTGGGATGATGACAAGAGGATGATGACAAGAGAATGATGACAAGAGGATGATGACAAGAGGATGATGACAAGAGGATGATGACAAGGGGATGATGACAAGGGGATGACGAAGGGGGGTGGGGATGATGACAAGGGGATGATGAAGGGGGGTGGGTATGATGACAAGGGGATGATGACAAGGGGATGATGAAGGGGGGGTGTGGGATGATGACAAGGGGATGATGACAAGGGGATGATGAAGGGGGGGATGTTGGATGATGACAAGGGGATGATGACAGGCATTGATGATGAAGGGGGGATGATGACAGGCGGTGATGATGAAGGGGGGATGATGACAGGGTGATGATGATGAGGGTGTTAATGACGGGGGTCTGGATGATGACAGGGGGGATGATGTATTTCCCACCCTAGGCTTATACTCGAATCAATAACTTTTCCTGGGATTTTGGGGTGAAATTAGGGGCCTCGGCTTATATTCGGGTTGGCTTATACTCGAGTATATATGGTACTTATTTATAGATCAAATGAGATACACTGGCCCAGATTTGCTAATACTGTATAATTCTTAGACAGTGTTAAGTTAGACGAGACAATGCATACTGAGGCTTCTGCACACACCAAACAGCCCTGTCACTACTTCATCGGAGCTGTGAGAAGCAAATTTGTGGGACCACTTGTTGACACTATTCCTGTTTACCACATAGTAGAACTATACATTTTGGTGTCATGATGTTGTATAATCTCAATCTCTAATAATTCCCATACATCTGGGCAGTACCTATATAGCTTGGTTCCACTTCAGCCTGTGATTGGCTGAGTGTCAGTAGGACACTCTGGGCCGCGACGTCACTCCAGGCCCAAGTGTAATGATTCCTGACAGTAAGAGGACCGCAGCTGGGGACTGGAGCAGGACTCCGGATGCCCCGCAGAAGTCCTGGACATAAGTAAAGGTTTATTGTTTTATATATTGTTAAGTAGGATAAACCCTTTAAGCCTTGCCCCTTTTACTAAAGCCATGCCCCTTAATTAGACACTATTGAAGAGTATCTAAAAATCTAAAAGTGTCTAAACCACATAATAAATGTGGAACATATAATGTTACAAAGTTTTTGACACAAATTATGCCAAAGTTCTAAAGCATTTGCAATAGCAAATCAGCTCCAATGCTGTTTTCCAGGTTTGGAGTACATGTAATGCCAGCTTTCTTCTACGATGTAATGCCAGCTTTCTTCTATTCTGGATGCTTTGGGATTTTGTGATTTCAACTTACTTTTTCCCTGAGACCCTTGCCATCTAACATTCTTATTTATAAAAAAAAAAAAGTTTGTATTCATTTATTTTATTCCAATTGTGCCAACATATACTGCAATGCTTTACAGAGATTGTCATCACTTACTTTTGTTATTCTATTGGTTACTTTATGTCAAGAAAACTCCTCTCGGTACATGTCTTCCACTGTAAACACTGATAATGTAAAATCCTTAGCTGAAGTATCTGATCAATTCCTAATCCGCTTCAGCTGCTAGCTACCACAATGCATTTGACCCTTGCCTTTTACATAACCCATGTCTGACCTAAGTGAGGAAAGTTCATGTTTTGCTCACTTTCCATGTGGGAAATGAATGGTGTGCTGAAACACAGATAATCTCCTGGGCAAATTCCTCAGTATTTCCCCCCAAATGCTCTGGTAATAATAGTGTAATTGATACAACACAACTTCCACTGATAATAAAGCATTTAGCACATAAAAAATATCTAGTGACACAGTCTTAGCCATTAACAATACCACAGCAAAACAGACAATGGGTGTAAAGTCCTATATACATGTAAGATTACTTTTGTCTAAATGCTTGTATAGCACTGACAGCTATCTTACCTGAATGGACAAAATAGGGGAGGGATAACCTACCTGGGAACAAAAAGATTGGAAGTTGAAATTTGATTATAACTTTTCCGATACATACAACATACACATTGGATAGTTTGGCAGCATGTTTGGCAGACACATGACACATCTAAAATATTAATTATTTGTACATAACATTCCTCAGCTGTATATCTTGGAGGGTATGTATATTCTGTATGGAAATATATATATATATTTTGAAAAACCAATGCAGCACTCCAAGATTTTGTAAAACGTGACCAAAAATGTATTCCATCAAAGTGTAACAGCGAAGTGTTGACCCCCTCCAGGGTCTTTTTCAACCTACAAATGCAGGTTTGTGATACATTTTATATACTCCCAGTTCTAGTGAAAGGGACTTTGTGGACCTTGCCTTTTACAATTGCCTGCACTCGCCTCCTAAGAAATTTACTATCTTTACAGAAGTGCTGCTGTATCATATATATACTAGCCGAGTACCCGGTGTAGCCCGGTTTTTCCTTCAACATATCCCGTTCTCATATATTGTTGTCATATCCCAACCCCATATGTCGTCCTCCTATCTTGACGTCCTATTCCGACTTCCTATCCCGTCCTCCTATCCCGTCCTTCTATCTCGACCTCCTATCTCAACCTCCTATCCCGACTACCTATCCCTTCCTCCTATCCCGCCCTCCTATCCCGTCCTCATATCCCGTCCTCCTATCTTGACCTCCTATCCCGACCTCCTATCCCGACCTCCTACCCCCCCTCCTATCCCGTCCTCCTATCCCGTCCTCCTATTCCGTCCTCCTATCCCATCCTCCTATCTGAACCTTCTATCCCACCCTCCTATCCCGCCCACCTATCCCGTCCTCATATCCCGACCTCCTATCTCGACCTTCTATCCCATCCTCCTTTCCCGTACTTATATCTTGACCTCCTATCTCGACCTCCTATGCCGACCTCCTATCCCGACCTCCTATCTCGACCTCCTATCCCGACCGCCTATACCAACCTCCTATCCTGACCTCATATCCCGTCCTCATAATTCGACCCGTAATATGTGAACCAGGTATTGAAATATCTCCAGCCGTACGGAAGTTATGTGGGAACATACATTTCCCATTGATTTGCATGGGACTTTAAATGAAAACCCCGACCCTCACAAATGGGGTTAGTTAAGGGTTAAATCAACTATCCTACCTTTTAAGTGGACATATAAGTAACATGTGACCAAGTATTATCGAAATATCTCCGGCCGTTTGGAAGTTATGCTGGAACATATATTTACCATAGACTTGTATGGGACTTTAAACAAAAACCCCGGCCCTGGCAAATGGGGGTGAGTAAGGGTTAAATTACCTATCTTATGTTTGTTGTTGACATATAAGTAACATGTTTGCCAAATTTCATGTTAATATCTTTAGCCGTTTGGACGTGATGCTGGAACATACACACAGACACACACACACACATTGGCCCTCATTTACTATTGCAAACCCGACATGTTTTTGTCGGGTTGTGCGCCAGAAATTCTGTCTGCGCCAGATTTTGCGCCAGAATTTGCGCCAGAATTGAAAAAACCCCAACTAACTCTTCATTTTGCTAAGAAAACCTGAAACCGGGGAAAGGGGGCGTGGTTTCCGAAAAGGTGCGTGTCCCTGACATTTTCACAAAAACCCAACATATTTACTAAGGTTTCCCCATAAAATATGGTGGAATTGAGCTGAGGAAAACCAGACAGATCAGAGCATGTGTAAAAAAAAGCAAAGTGTATTGAAAGTGGAAAATTTAGGGAAACCTTAGTAAATACCGTGGAAAATAAATTGTAGGGAAATAAAACCCACAAAGAAACCTACACTCCACTATTAGTAAATAAGGGCCATTGAGTTTTATATATATACTAGTTGAGTACCCGGCGTTGCTCGGTTTTTCCTTCCTAATCCTTGCTGTGGAGGAAAATCAACAGAGGAAGCTTTTGACTTCATATCCCGTCCTCATATATTGTTGTCATATCCCAACCCCATATCTCGTCCTCATATCCCGTCCTCATATCCTGACCTCCTATCTCAACCTCCTATCCTGTCCTCCTATCCTGTCCTCCTATCATGTCCTCCTATCCCATCCTCCTATCTCGACCTCCTATCCCGTCCTCCTATCCCGTCTTCCTATCCCGACCTCCTATCCCGACCTCCTATCCCGACTTCCTATCCCGTTCTCGTATCCCATCCTCCTATCCCGTCCTGCTATCCCGTCCTCATATCCCGTCCTCCTATCTCAACCTTTAATCTCGACCTCCTATCCCAACCTCCAAACCGACCTCCTATCCCAACCTCCTATCCTGTCCTCCTATCTTGACCTCCTATCGCGACCTCCTATCCCGACCTCCTATCCCATCTTCCTTTCTCGACCTCCTATCCCATCCTCCTATGCCATCCTCATATCCCATCCTCCTATGCCATCCTCATATCCCATCCTCATATCCCGTCCTCCTATCTCAACCTCCTATCCTGTCCTCATATCCCGACCCGTAATATGTGTACCAGGTATTGAAATATCTCCAGCCGTACGGAAGTTATGTGGGAACATACATTTCCCATTGATTTGCATGGGACTTTAAACAAAAACCCCGACCCTCACAAATTGGGGTAGTTAAGGATTAAATTAACTATCCTATATTTAAAGTGGACATATAAGTAACATGTGACCAAGTATTATCAAAATATCTCCAGCCGTTTGGAAATTATGCGGTAACATATATTTCCCATTGACTTGTATGGGACTTTAAACAAAAACCCTGACCCTGGCAAATGGGGGTGAGTAAGGGTTAAATTACCAATCCTATGTTTGTTGTTGACATATAAGAAACATGTGTGCCAAATTTCATGTTAATATCTTTAGCCGTTTGGAAGTTTTTGTGGAACATACATACATACATACATATATACACACACACACATTGAGTTTTATATATATACTAGCTGAGTACCCGGCGTTGCCCGGTTTTTCCTTCCTCATCCTTGTTGGGGAGGAAAATCAACAGAGGAGGAATCTTTTGACTTCATATCCAATCCCTATATATTGTTGTCATATCCCAACCCCATATCCCGTCCTCCTACCCCGACCTCCTATCTCAACCTCCTATCATGTCCTCCTATCCCGTCCTCCTATCTCCACCTCCTATCACCTCCTCTTATCCCGTCCTCCTAACTCGACCTCCTATTCCGACCGCCTATTTCGACCGCCTATCCCGTCCTCCTATCCCGACCTCCTATCCCGTCCTCCTATCCCGTCTTCCTATCCCATCCTCCTATCCCGTCCTCATACCCTGACCTCCTTACTTGACCTCCTATCCCATCCTCCTATCCCCTCCTCCTATCTCGGCCTCCTATCCCGACCTCCTATCCCGACCTCCTATCCCGTCCTCCTATCTTGACCTCCTATCCCGTCCTCATATCCCGTCCTCCTATCTCGACCTCCTATCTCGACCTCCTATCTCGACCTCCTATCTCGACCTCCTATCCCGACCTCCTATCCCGACCTCCATTCCCATCCTCCTATCTCGACCTCCTCTCCCGACCTCCTATCCTGACCTCCTACCCCGTCCTCCTATCCCGACCTCCCATCCCATTCTCAAATCCCGTCCTCAAATTTTGACCTCCTAACTCGACCTCCTATCCCGACCCGTAATATGTGCACCAGGTATTGAAATATATCCAGCCGTACAGAAGTTATGTGAGAACATACATTTCCCATTGATTTTCATGGGACTTTAAACAAAAACCCTGACACTCACAAATGGGGGTGGTTAAGGGTTAAATTAACTATCCTATATTTTAAGTGGACATATAAGTAACATGTGACCAAGTATTATCGAAATATCTCTAGCCGTTTGGAAGTTATGCAGTAACATATATTTCCTATAGAGTTGTATGGGACTTTAAAAATAAACCCCGCCCCTAGCAAATGGGGGTGAGTAAGGGTTAAATCACCTATCCTATGTTTGTAGTTGACATATAAGTAACATGTGTGCCAAGTTTCATGTTAATATCTTTAGCCGTTTTGACGTTTTTGTGGAACATACATACATACAAACACACACTCACACATTGGCCCTCATTTACTAAAGGAGAACCGACGGTTTTTCTCGATTATTGCGCCCAAAATTTGGACTCATCCCGCGTGCGACCAAATCTGCGCCCAAAATTTAGGCGCACAACCTACATTTTCAAAAACACTCAGAGTTTAATTTAACCTACAAAATGGGTGGGGTTTACTCAAAAAATGGGCGTTAACCCGACAAAATGGAAAAATCACTCAGAGTAATTGTGAAATCACTCTGAAAAAAGTGTGATTTCTCAACTCTGAAAAACCAACAGCCCAGGGGTCGGGTGAAAATGGAAAAATGGAGTGTTTTTGAGGAAGGGACAGCTGACCATTGTGGTTCATGATTAAATTACTTGTTTTATACTTTAAAAGCATTTTTAACCCCTCAACGCTTTTATGATTAAATTATGTAATAGATTTTTAAAATGTATATATATATATTTTTTTTAATATATATATTTTTAAAAAACTTTTGGGTTGTTAACCCATTAACAATCATGAATGTAAAGTTACATCCTTGTGCAGAGTAACTTTACTTAATTTATTTGGTTTAATTTTTTTTTTCCAGTGCGACACTTTTTATTCCCGTGCGACAGAATTTAATATCGTGCGACACAAAAAAAACGACACATGCGACAGATTAGTAAATCATAAGGAAAAAAAAGACGAGTACACTGAAAAAAGAACCTAACCGACACTCCAGTCTTTGTAAATGAGGGCCATTGAGTTTTATATATATATATATATATATATATATATATATATACATGTGTGTATGTATATACATATATATATATATATCCCACAAATATTGACAATCACTGTGCCTGTTTGTTTCCACTTGCCCCGGGGTACAGATTTATAGGAAGTCTTAGTGCCTATTTTCCCACAATCATAAATGGGTTGTCCAGGATTAGAAAAACAGCAAATTTCTTAAAAAACTGCATCACACCTGTCCTCATAATGTGTGTGGTATTGCAGCTAAGTTCAATTGAAGTTAATAGAGCCAAGTTGTTATCCCACACACAACCTGAGAACAGGGGTGGTGCTGTTTTGGGAAGAAATAGGCTCTGCTTTTCTATTCCTGGATAACCTATTTAACTTCTGACATGTTACTGTAATACGCTAAAGAAATAGTGTTAGATACCACAGAATCTACTAACTAACATTAGTCATTGATTATGCCAAATAGGGACATTATAATCATTGTTATTATTAATTTGCATTAATAGATTATTTTTGTGAGTTTTGTTGCATCTTAAATAAAACTATAGTCTATACTAGGGGTTTGGTAGGAGATAAATATGTATAGCCAGTTACTAACCTTTTTGCAAGCTAACTTGCTAACATGTGGGACATCATTATAGAATGACAAATTTGCTGTTCATATCTTGAAAATAAGTGAAACCTAAGCGATTTCTAAGCTGTTAGTTTTATATGCTGCAAAGCACCATGTATTTTTTTCTGGCAAATCATTTTCAGATAACATTTTGTCCCTTTACAAATGCTCATGTTGCATGTCAGAAGCTTTCACACTGCAGAATATGTCACATTCGCTTCCAAGTTTTTGATTGTCTAAATAACACAGTAACCCATCATTCAGTTGTCTAGAACACTGACAGTACAATAACCCATAATTCTTACTGCCACTCAGCACCTCAAGGTTACCATTTTGTACTTTGCTCTCAAGGAGTGTTCATTTAAATGTTTGAGGGGTGAGAAATAGAATGTGTTCAGCCGCACCTCAGCTGTCCTTTACTTTATTTTAATTTGTACTATCCCTTTTTGTTGCATTATTGATATTAATCATAAGCTTGGCCTAGTCCCTCCCTACCTCCCCTGTATGTTACCATTTACTACCCTTGAATGGTAAAAATAATGATTGTCGTATTGTTCTGCATTCATCCAGCTATTGCCCACTGTGCGTAAATGTAACTTACATTGACATAAGATATACAATGGCTTGAGGGTTTTGAACACAAAAATACCATTTCCTATCTGTTAGCACTAAAAACATTGTTGTTAAGATTTTCACAAAAGCTCAGTTATAGTATAATTGGTTTCTGTTTGGATTTTTTTTCTAGATTATATCTATTTTAGGGTAAATTTCTTCTACTTCTTTTATTATATAAATGAGTATATTTTAAGCTAGAGTATTGGTGAAGAATACCGTATTTATCGGGGTATACCACGCACCGGCCTATAACACGCACCCTCATTTTACCAAGGATATTTGGGTAAAAAAAGTTTTTTACCCAAATATCCATGATAAAATGAGGGTGCGTGTGTGCGCGTGTATACCCCGATATACCCCCAGGAAAGGCAGGGGGAGAGAGGCCGTCGCTGCCCGCTTCTCTCCCCCTGCCTTTCCTGGGGTCTATAGCGCTGCTGTCGGCCCTTTTCACCCCCTGGTTATCGGCGCCTCTGCCCGTTCTGTTCCCCTGACTATCGGTGCCGGCGCCGATAGCCAGGGGGAGAGAAGCGGCGCCGACAGCCAGGGGGAGAGAAGGGGCAGCGGCACCCATTGCCGGCGCCGCTGCCCCGTTGCCTCCCCCCATCCCCGGTGGCATAATTACCTGAGTCGGGTCCGCGCTGCTCCAGGCCTCCGTCGTGCGTCCCCAGCGTCGTTGCTATGCACGGCGCGGCGCTCTGACGTCATGCGCCGCGCCGTTCAGCGCATAGCAACGACGGAGGCCTGGAGCAGCGGAGCAGCGCGGACCCGACTCAGGTAATTATGCCACCGGGGATGGGGGGAGGCAACGGGGCAGCGGCGCCGGCAATGGGTGCCGCTGCCCCTTCTCTCCCCCTGGCTGTTGGCGCCGCTTCTCTCCCCCTGGCTATCGGCGCCGGCACCGATAGTCAGGGGGACAGAACGGGCAGTGGCGCCGATAACCAGGGGGTGAAAAGGGCCGACAGCAGCGCTCTAGACCCCAGGAAAGGCAGGGGGAGAGAAGCGGGCAGCGACGGCCTCTCTCCCCCTGCCTTTCCTGGGGGGGTATCGGCGTATAACACGCACACAGACTTTAGGCTAAAAATTTTAGCCTAAAAAGTGCGTGTTATACGCCGATAAATACGGTAATCTGAAATTATTTTTGGATTGCTGTACATTTTGTACTTTTAGAGTGCCACCATGTATCATTACGTAGGTAAAACAGAAAAAAGACTTGCAGTGGCGCTGCCTTGAAGGTTGAAGAATCGAAGACAGATGCAGTAGGTATTAAATAGCATGTATTTTATTCATACATGTGGAGCAAAACGCGTTTCAAGGGTATATTCCCTCTTTTTCAATTGCATAATGACAGTAAGCAAACAGTGGGTTTATATACACAGAGGTGGATGGCGCCAAAACATCTGGCGGGGCTTAGGGATAACTGTTGGCGGTGACCAGTGTCACTGGAAAATACAGTTGAAACATATGAGAGAATAACAAATAGTAACAAGATCGTGTTTTCACATATGCCAGAGGCTGATACTTATTCAGTGAGAGAGCTTTAAACCAGTAGATTTTGATGTTTGCAGTGTTTTGGTATATGTAATGTCACATATAGGTTTGTATTTCCCACTGTACAGTTAACAACGTGAGGTGACCAACGGGGTTAGCGAAGGCAGGTTACGTCATGGGGTCACGTGTGGTGGGCGCGACCAATGGTGGGAGAAAGAAGGTTTTTGCTAGCCGTGTAGAGCGTAATGCTTAAGAGATGACGTGAAGTTCATTGATCCCATTGGTGGGATCAGCGGCCAATGAGAGCGTTTAGGTGTGATGGCGTGTGGGCCAATCACTAAGCTGCCTACTTTGTAGTGTAAAGTATAGGCAGGATCATAGCGGAGAATTCAAAGTGTCTTTTAGGGATGTCAGAACCAATCAGCTTAGCGCCTGTTGATGGCAATTGAGCCAATCACTGACGTGTCTACTTTGTATTAAGGGGTATAGGGGAAAATAGCCGGGGAATCAAACTATCTTGTACAGATGTTGCGACCAATACGAGCACTTTGGTCTGATGGTGATTGGACCAATCAGCTAAGTGCCTACTTCGTAATGTGGAAATGATACGGGGGGGAAGTGATGGGATTGAACAAGCTTAAAGTAGTCAATTTTTAGGTGACTGTACAGTCTAAGGGGATGGGTTTAGGAACCATCCGATGGCAGTAGAACATGCTGGGATATTTCAAATATTCCGGGGGCTGTCAGCCGTAGTAGGGGGGAAAAAAAACTGAGTGATGTGTTCCAGCATGATTCCTGAGTTATACAGTATGTTCCATGTATTCGTTGAAGCCCAGCGGGGTCAAAGTTTTCAGTTTAAAGATCCAATAGTTCTCTCGACGGCAAAGTTGGGTATACCTTCAATTGCTGGATTCTTTTTTAGGACTTCCCCCCTCTCTGGGCCAGACCCCAGAACACCGACTTATACCGATGGAAAGGCACACCGCAAAAAGAAAAGAAAGCGAGGAAGAAGAGGAGGACGCAACTAAGAGAAAATTCACAAGATACTGAAAGAGACTAATACACCAACTATCCCCGGCAACTCTGAAATCACGACTGACACCATCAAAATTTTCACCTTATCGAAAAGAACTCCTGACCCCGCAGAACTACAAGTCCTCTCCAAAGGACTCTCCTTTTGTCCTTCGAATAGATCAAATGACTTTGATTTATTTTTAGACCTCAACTTATTTATCCGTAAACTGACTCTTAATAGACACTTCAACTTACCACGTTTTCAAGATAATGAACCAAACACCACCTCTACAAAAAGTGAATACACCATTCCTATTGAATCACCCCCAATCAATACAGGACTCAAAACCAAATCCACATACTACCCCATATAACATAGAGGCAACTTCATCGAGACTTTTATGGACGGTGTATCTACTGACTTTGAAAACCTCACAAAAAATTCTAACAGGACGTACAGACAAAATTTAAACATCAATGAAAAGAGAGTCATGAAAACCTTATCATCAGATGATTCCATCATAATAAAGTCAGCCGACAAAGACGGCGGTATAGTAATTATGGATCGAGAAGACTACATCACCGAATCCAACCGACTGTTATCAGATACATCATTCTACGAGGTTTTAGACAAAAATCCATCAACAGAAAACTCAAAAGAACTGTCCACCCTGCTTGACTCAGGTCTCCAGAATGGTGTCATCACTAAACAGGAACATACATCAATTCATCAGCATAACAGAACAGGAATACCCCACTTTTTTACCATTTACCCAAAATCCACAAACACCCCACACATCCACCCGGACGCCCAATCATTTCAGGGATCAACTCCCTCACATCCAACCTCTCTCAGTACATTGACTGGCATTTACAGAAACATGTCCGCAACCTACCATCTTACACCAGGTATACCAGCGACTTAATTTCATCTATCATTGACCTACAGTGGAAAGAACATTATTCATTCCTTACAATGGACATATCATCCCTATACACCATAATCCAGCACGACCTAGGATTATCTGCCGTTTCCAAATACCTGCAATCAGATGAGAACATGCCCAACCTACAACAAAAATTCCTCCTGGACGCCATAAAATTCATCCTGGAACATAGCTTCTTTCAATTTAATGGACACATTTACCGTCAGCACTGTGGGACAGCGATGGGGTCACCATTCGCACCAAGCTTCACTAACCTCTTTATTGGAGCTTTTGAAGAACAGATCCTGTTCCCCCACCCACTATTCCATCACTGCATTAACTACAAAAGGTATATAGATGATATTTTCATTGTATAGGATGGAAACACAGATGAACTCGTCGAATTCATCACTACCCTCAACAGCAATAACTGGAAGGTCCATTTCACTCACAAACACTACAGTACTTAAATAATGCTGAATTTTGTAATGTAATAGTCTCCCACAATCCCGAACAGAAAATCACTACCAAAACATTTTTCAAAAGCGTAGATGGGAACAGTTATCTTGATTTCCCCAGTTGCCATTACAAAAAATGGACTCAGAATATTCCATTTGGACAGTACAAAAGAATATGCCGAAACTGCACAGACAATATCGATTTTCATACACAAAGTAAAACACTGAATCAAAGAATTAAGGCAAAAGGCTAACCCAAATCTCTCATTTCCAACAGTAAAAAGAAAGCAAGCACCCTGGACCAAAAAACCTGTTTGAAACCCAGAGACCCTGCGGACAATGACCCCAAAGACACAGCAAATTTACGTGTATCAAATTTCATCACCACATTATCCACTGATCACTGATCACAATAAAATTAAGCAAATCTTACAGTCCCACTGGGACATCCTCCTAATGGACCCCTTCCTCAAACAGTCACTACCAACATGTCCCCCACAACACTTTCAAGAAAAATAAATCACTTAAAAACATACTGGCTCCCAGCAGACTGAAAAACAAAAAGAAAATATCCACAATTGTCACAGATGAAATAGTGGGATCCTTCAGATGCTGTACAAAAAATTGCAAATGCAGCAACAATATAAAGAACCGTTACAGGAACTTCACCTCGAATACCACTGGAGAGTGCGATAAAATCAAGAGTTTAATGACATGTAAATCCACATACGTAGGTAGGACCATACAGATGCTAAGTGCTAGAATCAATAAGCACCGCTCGAACATAAAAAATGGGTACCAGCTTCATAGTGTGTCCAGACATGCTTCCAGACTTTTCAGACTTCTCCGTGCTACCAATAGAACAGAGACCACCCTCCAGCAATAGAAGGTATACCCAACTTTGCCGTCGAGAGAACTATTGGATCTTTAAACTGAAAACTTTGACCCTGCTGGGCTTCAACGAATACATGGAACAGACTGTATAACTCAGGAATCACGATCACATCACTCAGTTTCCCCCCCCCCCCTACTACGGCTGACAGCCCCCGGAGTCTTTTTAATTTATACATTTTTAATTTATCCAAGTAAGAACTTATTCTCTATTTTTTATATCACTATTTCTTTTTCCTATTGTCTCTTTTTCAAATTTTTTCTCTCTCAATCTAGAACACTTGTCATTATACACATTAAGCATCACCACCACCATGACACATTCACAGATAACAACACATCACTAACAACCACCACACCACTTATCACCACACAAGACCTTGAGAACCAGTCACTCCCCATTATTTTTACGTATTCATATTTAATTGGGTATAGAGGAGATTATACCCAGACTAAAGTTCTCGGTCACCACAACAGTTTGAGTACATCTCACACACCTTCGTTTTTCTGTCAAGTATTGATATTTGTTTAATAGAAGTAATCTACAAATCTGTTTAACTTTCTGGCACCAATTGATTTAATAAAAACATTTTCCAGTGGATTACCCCTTTAAACAGGTATTTTATATCATCACCATTGCCTTGTTGTGGATCTCTTATACGGGACTGTTATAATAATAATTTTTTTTTTTATATAGCCCACACAGATTCTGCATTCCACTGTATACTCAAATTGGTCCCTGTCCACATTTGGGCTCACAATCTAATCTTATCAGTATGTTTTGAGTGTGGGAGGAAACCAGAGTACCTGGAGGAAACCCACGCAAATACAGATAGAACATACAAACATGCTGCAAGACAACAGTGCTAACCACTAAGCCACTGGGCTGCTGTTAACACCATTTATGTCTTGCACTTAGTGTATACTCCCAGCACACTTACCAAATAGGTTCATAGGCCCCCTCACAGAGGGCAACAGAGTGTACTTTTGGCATATACTTGACTGGTTTGTATCAGCGTAACTGATTTTCCACTTTTACATAGAAAAGTGTGGTCTGTTGTGCTTTCCTATAGATGGATACAGTAAAAAAAACCTTCACTTTCTTATATAGTGATATGACACAATCACAGGGTGCTGATCAGTTGTCATGGCAGTGCAAGGCATTTTGAAGGCCTTCGTGGCTGCCATGTCAGATCTGCTAGTACAGCCTACCATAGCCTTCAGGGTCTTTGTTGTGTGTATGGACCCTTATTCTATAACAATAATGTTATAAGACTACATTTTTTTAATATCTACCTCAAGCACATACACATTTTTAAATTGTATGGACCCTTGGATTCACTATGTTTCCCCTTTGTTTTCCTCTAACTGTCATATCCCACACAAAATGGCATATGTTACTCAGTACCTAATTCTGATCATGGACATATCATTTTTTATGAGTTAAGCACCTATATTTCTCTTACCAATACCTTTTATCTGTTGCTCACTTGGTTTTTTATCCTGTGCTCTGTAGGGGGTGTGCCCTCACTCTGCATGACTTCTCTTCCCTCCTGAGTCTGCTGTGCTGTGCTGGGTCTCTTCATCCAATCACTGCAGGAAGCTCTGTAACTCCTCCTCTTTGTTTTCATGCTACAGTCTGATAGGAAAGGAGTGAGCACAGATAAGTGCTAGTCCCACCCTCACTTACTGGATTTTGCCTGGTGCAAAGTCCAGTGCTTTGAAGCATCATTCCTGTGCTTCAGCTTGGACAAAGATGCTGCTGCAGATGGACTGGATTATATACTGGATGGTATAGGGACTCCTAGTGGTGTTTTTTTTTTTTCATAAGCTATGATTTCTATAGAAATTTAATAAAATTTTCCTTTGAAGTATCCTAGAAAGGTTAAGGTTTTGCCAAGGTGTGCAATATATTAAAAGTTTTTAAATCTAACAGTGCCCATTTAACCCCTTCCCACAAATGGATGTGTATACACGTCCATTTTTCCTGTGACTTAACGCAAATGGACGTGTATACACGTCCAATACATTTTCTATCACCATGTCCATTGGCATGGTGATAGAAACGTCATCTCAGCTGTTCTGGACAGCTGACCGATGACACTATGCAGCTGGGGACCGACCAATCAGACTGGTCCCCTGCTGCTGATCGTTGTCATTAGTTAGCCAGTCAGTGACTGACTAATGACAAGGACTTGCGGGGTTCCGGGCTGATCGGGTCTCTGGTGACCCGATCGCCCGGAAAATAGGGATAATCGGAGCGGTCAGAGACAGCCCCGACCATCCTAAGGGATAGGACCGAGGTGGCAGCTGCCATCTCGCTCCTAAACCCCTGCCATTGGTTGTTAGGGCTGGCAGGAGGGGGGTGGCAGAGGTGGCAGGAGGGGGGTGGGAGGTTAAAGGTGAAATCCCCGCTCTGCCCGCTCCTGAATGTCGGCGCAGAGCGGGGGGAAGATGGTGGATGGGTTCGGAAATCTCACATCACACCCGGACCGACGATCGCAGCGGGACTGGCGGCAGGATCGGGACAGGCAGCGCGGGACCGACGGAGGCAGCGGCGGACGCAGCAGTAAAGATCAGCCCTAAGTGATCTTCACTGCTGCTTTCCAGGAGTTGCCAAACTACAACACCTAGCAAGCCCAGACAGCCAAAGGCTGTCTGGGCATGCTGGGAGTTGTAGTTTTGCAACATATGGAGGCCCACAGTTTGGAGACCACTGTTCAGTGGTATCCAAACTGTAGCCCTTCCAGATGTAGCAAAACTACAACTCCCAGCATGCCCAGACAGTCCTGGCATGCTGGGAGTTGTAGTTATGTAACATCTGTCCCTTCAGATGTTGCAGAACTACAACTCCCAGCATGCCTTGACAGTCTGGGCATGCTTGGAGTTGAAGTTTTGCAACATCTGGAGGGCTACAGCTTGGACACCACTGCACAGTGGTCACAAAACTGGGACCCTCCAGATGTTGCAAAACTAACTCCCAACATGTCTTTTGGCTGTCCGTGCATGCTGGGAGTTGCAGTTTTGAAACAGCTGGAGGCACCCTTTTTTGGAAACACTGAGTTAAGTAACAAACTCAGTGTTTTGCAACCAGTGTGCCTCCAGCTGTTGCATAACTACAAGTCCCAGCATGCCCTCAGTTGTCACTGCATTCTGAGAGTTGTAGTTTTTGCAATGGCTGAAGGCACACTGGTTGCGAAGTTTGTTACCCAACAGTGTTTCGCAACCAGTGTGCCTCCAGCTGTTGCCAACTACAACTTCCAGCATGCACTGATAGACCGTACATGCAGGGAGTTGTAGTTTTGCTACAGCTGGAGGCACACTGGTTGTGAAACACTGAGTTAAGTAACAAACTCTGTGTTTTGCAACCAGTGTGCCTCCAGCTGTTGCATAACTTCAACCCCCAGCATGCACGGACAGCCAAAGGGCATGCTGGTTGTGGTAGTTTTGCAACAGCTGGAGGTTTGAGCACAGCCCCCCCCCCCCCCCTTCCCATGTGAATGTACAGGGTACATTCACACGGCCGGGGTCTACAGCGAGCTTCTTGCTACAAGTTTGAGATGCAGCAAGTTTTCCGCCGCAGCTCAAACTCCCAGCTGGAAGCTCGCTGTAGACCCTGGCCGTGTGAGTGTACCCTAAAACACTACACTATACTACATTACACAAAATAAAAAGTAAAACGTTACATACACACATACCCCTACACAGTCACCTCCCCCCCCCCCAAAAAAAAATTCTCGTATGACACTGTTTCCAAAACCTCCAGCCTCCAGCTGTTGCAAGACAATTCCCAGTATTGCCGGACAGCGATTGACTTTCCAGGCATGCTGGAAGTTTTGAAAAAGCTGGAGGCACCCTGTTTGGGAAACACTGCCATAGGGTATTTTTGGTATCGGAGGCAAGTGTAATTCTTGCATCCGGTTCCGTCCTTATGCAAATCCCTTATTTAGTCTTCGGAGCCCTGTTATATTTCAATGCAACAGTTTAGAGCCACATATGGGGTATTTTCGTACTCAGGAGAAATTGCCTAACAAATTTTGGGTGGGGGGGCTTTTTCTCCTATTACCCCTTGTAAAAATTTAAAATTTGGGGGAAAACCAAAATTTTAGTGAAAAAAAAATGTATTTACACATCCGACTTTAACAAAAAGTTGTGAAACACCTGTGGGGTGTTAAGGCTCACTGGACCCCTTTTTACGTGCCTTGAGGGATGTAGTTTCCATAATAGTATGCCACGTGAATTTTTTTTTGCTGTTCTGGCACCATAGGGGCTTCCTAAATGTAACATGCCCCCCAAAAACAATTTCAGAAAAATTCACTCTCCAAAATCCCATTGTTTCTCCTTCCTTTCTGAGCCCTCTACTGCGTCCGCCGAACACTTGACATACACATATGAGGTATTTCCGTACTCGAGAGAAATTGGGTTACAAATTTTGGGGGGATTTCTCTCCTTTTACCCCTTATAAAAATTCAAAAACTGGGTCTACAAGAACATGCGAGAGTAAAAAATGCAGATTTAGAATTTTCTCCTTCACTTTGCTGCTATTCCTGTGAAACACCTAAAGGGTTAACACACTTTCTGAATGTCATTTTGAATACATTGAGGGGTGCAGTTTTTATAATGGCATCATTTAGGGGGTATTTCTAATATGAAGGTCCTTCAAATCCACTTCAAAACTGAACTGGTACCTGAAAAATTCAGATTTAGAAAATTTTGTGAAAAATGTGAAAATTGCTGCTATACTTTGAAGCCCTCTGATGTCTTCCAAAAGTAAAAACATGTCAACTTTATGATGCAAACATAAAGTAGACATATTGTATATGTGAATCAATATATAATTTATTTGGTATGTCTATGTTCCTTACAAGCAGAGAGTTTCAAAGTTCGAAAATTGCTAAATTTTAAAATTTTTCATGAAATTTTGGAATTTTTCACCAAGAAATGATGCAAGCATCGTTGAAATTTTACTGCTATGTTAAAGTAGAATATGTCACGAAAAAACAGTCTCGGAATCAAATTCATAAGTAAAAGCATCCCTGAGTTATTAATGCTTAAAATGACAGTGGTCAGATGTGAAAAAAAATGATCTGATCCTTAAGGTGAAAATGGGCTTGGTCCTTAAGGGGTTAATGTGGGAGGTGTAAACATAGTTCTACAAGTTCTTCGGGTCAACACTACAATTTACAGTGTTTTATTTAGGCTGATACATGTAGTCAATAAACTATTGTATATGCTCAATGTGTACAGGGAACAATAATTAGTAAATGTAAAACATTTATGGGTAGTCTGGTTATTGTACTAGTTACAGGTCATAAGTATACATAAGTTTGCACAGCACTAACCACAGTACTGTAGTATCTTCATACTGTTTAATTTCCATCATTGAGGTACATCAGCAATTACTGTGTCGAGTGTTGACATTTTCCCTTTGAGTTTCTGTCTGTTACATTAGCAATGAATATGTTAGGATATAATAGCCAGCAGCCAAAACAAAACTAGTTTGTTGCGTGGAGATGTAAATTAGCAAATTATCCCCAAAAGCCATGGCACCATTGTGCTATCAGCAGAGCACATCACTTACAGGACTCTCCCACAAAGACAAGTCTTTGCTGCTGCTTGTGTTTATTTTGGATCATCATACAAGAGAAAATAGCTCTACTTTGCATTTCTTTGCATGCAATACTTAATACTGTTAGACACTTTGAACTGCAAAATAAGTTTGTTTTTTTTAGCTTAGAATATCCTGGCCTCTATTTGTTTGGAAGAAGATTCCCAACATAAAATAATTTTTTGTCTGAAATAATTATAAACATTATCACTTACAGAAAAGTTTGCTTTTTCACTTAACCATATACTTGATTACAATAAATAATGTATTCCAATCTCATAAAGCAATGTTAATGTCTTTGCTGGAAGTCACTTTATGATCATTGATGGTGCAATCTCTGGTGCCACAGCGCTGGTGTTGCACTGTAAATCCTTTACTGCATAACAGTTCTATTGATGTTATGAGGACAATGTCATTTACCTATACAGTCTGATGGCAGGGAGGGGGTAGTGAGAATGTAGAGCTGCAACTCTTTTATTCTTAGGATTGGTCCCAGAGTCTCTGGACCCAAACCAGTTATAAAGTGTTGGCACATCCAGGTGATATACTATCATTTTATATGATGGGAATACTCCTTTAAGTCTGGTGTAATAAATGATTAGCGTTAATTAAAATTAACTGCATTAATCCCTTAAAGGGAACCAATCATCAGATGTTACCCTATATAACGCTTGGCAAAGCGTTATATAGGGTAAAATCTTTATTTTCACCATTCCCAGGGGATGCTCCTGCCCCCAGGGATGGTGAAGATATGAAGTTAGAAACTAGTCACTGCTCTTCTCACCTTTTCCCGTTCTTCTGCAGGCAGCGACGCCCCCTCCGCTTGATTGATGGGCAGCGTCATCGCTCTGCTTTGTCTGTTCAGTGAGCGGAACAATGACGCGGCCCATCAATCAAGCGGAGGGGCGTCGCTGCCTGCAGAAGAACGGGAATAGGTGAGAAGAGCTCCCCGCCCAGGAGACTACTTACGGCCGT
Source organism: Hyla sarda (assembly GCF_029499605.1). Taxonomy (NCBI): domain Eukaryota; kingdom Metazoa; phylum Chordata; class Amphibia; order Anura; family Hylidae; genus Hyla; species Hyla sarda. The sequence goes on from NC_079195.1 coordinate 172,479,568, forward strand.
GGGGGTGACTAGTTTATAACTTCATATCTTTACCATCCCTGGAGGCAGGAGCGTCCCCCGGGGATGGTGAGGACAACAAGTTTAAAATCTGATGATTGGTTCTCTTTAAGGATATTTTTTTCTCCTCTCCTTGTGTGAACGCTCTGTCATCTCCCTGCTGCCGGCAGGGCTGGGATTCGCATCGCGGGATGCACCTGCATGCGAATCCCAGCTCATCACTCACCTCCCTGTCCTCGCGGCCCCGGTGTGCGTGCCCCCGCCTCCTTGGGCTCTCACTCTTAAAGGGCCAGTGCTCATTTAGTCAAGTGTCTACACCTGCACCCTAGTCCTTAAATATCAGCTCCTTCCTTGGTTCCCTGCCGGATATTTGGTTGTCTATTGCCATAGTGAAAGTTCTGTGTCTCTGTTACTGTGTACCTGTTCCTTGCTACCTTCCTACCCAGCCCCTGTGTTCCTGCCCTGACCCACTGCCATCTTGCCACATCCTGCAAGTCTCCTTCGGTGCCATGCCACCTCCCAGCTACCTGTGTGGACGAATCGTGCCAGGGGTAGCGACCTGGTTGTTGCCTCCACAGCATGACCATCCCTTTGCGGCGGGCTCTGGTGAACACCAGCGACACATAAGACTCCGCTCCCTGGCACTGCTCACCTCATCATCCACACAGGCCCAGAGGATCCACCACCTGCCGTGACCATAACAATGATAGCAGTCTAACACTTATTATCTCCTGATCATCACAATACAGTGATGCTTGAAAGTTTGCTAAACTTTCTGAATTTTCCATATTTTACATAAATTTGACATAAAACAACATCCGATTTTTGCAAAAGTCATAAAAGTAAGAAAAAAAAATATTAGACTTAGTCCTTTGTCACATACCTAAGAGTTGCAAATGTATGTGAACCTTTGCTTTCAGTATCTGGTATGACCCCTTGTGCAGTAGTAAGTGCATCTAAATATTTCTGATTATGAGTTCTACACATCAGCCTTGAAGAATTTTAGGCAATTCTTCCGTACAAAACAGCTTAAATTATGTCATGTTGGTGGATTTCCACCCATAAACTGCTCGCTTTAGGTCCTTACACAATATTTCTGTTTGATCACTGTCAAGATTTCTACTTGGCCTTTGAAAACGTAAAATTTTTTGGTCTTTCACCATCTTTGGTAGAACAAATTGTTTCCAGCACTCCTACCTGCATCGCCATAGGTTAAGTAATGACCATGCAAACACTGAGACCTTTTTCAAAAGCCTTAGTCCAGACAGTCTATTATTGATGGCCATTTTTAAAGGGGTACTCCACCCCTAGACATCTTATCCCCTATCCAAAGGATAGGGGATAAGATGTCAGATTGCCGCGGTCCCACTGCTGGGGCACCCCAGGATCGCTGCTGCGGCACTGCGCTATCATTACTGCACAGAGCAAGTTCGCTCTGTGCGTAATGACAGGTGATACAGGGGACGGAGCTGCATGATGTCATGGCTCCACCCCTCGTGACATCACAGCCGTCCCCTTAATGCAAGTCTATGTCAGGTGGCGTGACGACCGCCACGTCCCCTCGCATAGACTTGTATTGAGGGAGGCGGGCTGTGACATCACAAGGGGCGGAGCCGTGACGTAACGATGCTCCGGCCCCTGTATTGCCTGTCATTATGTGCAGAGCGAACTGTGCAGTAATGATAGCTGGGTGCCGCAGCGGTGATCACGGGGCTCCCCAGCAGTGGGATCGCGGCGATCTGACATCTTATCCCCTATCCTTTGGATAGGGGATAAGATGTCTAGGGACTGAGTACTCCTTTAAGGATAGATAATTATTTTCATAAAGCTAGATAACCCCATTAACTAATAACCTGAGAATTCTAGTGTGATTTTACATAACTTCACAATCCCACTACATTGGCTGTGTCCAGTATCACAGTTAATTCCCATACTTTTGAAGGACTTGCATTGCAATAACAGACATATCCTATGAACTAGAGTGGCATGGCAGTGTTCTGAGAAGACATCAGGGTTGTTTTTTGAATCTTATATAAGTCTTCTATATCATCTTCTTTCATGCTATATAGAGACTATTTTCTCATCTGTGTTGGAGGCTCCTAAGTCAAATTCTATCAATAGATAATGGTCGGCACTTCCACGGTGGTGCACGTGGCAAAGTCGCACTAGTAATAAGAAATAAGGCCCAGCACTCGTCAAAGGCAGTGAAGGTAAATATTTTATTCACATGGCAGTATGCCTTCCTCAGCTGTCTCCAAATTCTACCAATGGTGTATGTTGCACGCTTTACCAGTAAAATTATGGACACCCTGATGGAATCCTTATTGACCTAGTAGAGTCATTAGGGTCCGTCTAGCACCACTAGTGTCTGTTCTGGCACTGCTGTTAATTTCATTTTTTTCCGTACATGTAAAGCAACTGAAAAACTAGAATGCAAAAGCAGTTGTGAACATAGCCAAATGCTGATTATCTATATAAAGTTTAAGATTTCATGGTCTCCAGCTTGTCTTTTAGCAGACCGCCATCACGTCTTAATGACCGATGTCATCATTGTGTATTATGTCTTTATTTTTCTTGAATATATATGTGAAATGTAATCAAAAGCTGAAAACCTTCAGGATTTCCTTGGCCTCGCTCAGCTTTTTTTTAGTTGCCTCTAACTGCCTTATTACAGTGTATTTCCTGCTCTATGCTTAGCTATGCATTTCAGACCCACTGACAATATAATTGACCTAAAAGTTCTGGATTTCATCTTAATGCACTGTTCAAAATGTACATCAACTACCTAAAAAAAAAACTAATTTCTGTCTACATTTCACTTGAATTCCATTTTGAAGAAAGCATTTCTTTTACCCTTTTCTTTCTTTTTGTCATCATTATTTCCTCTTGAATAGCCTTGGTATCTTGAGAGATGGAGTTAGACTTACACCGTATGCAATTGTACTTCCTTTATTACCTTTGTCTCATTATACATGATAAACACACATTAGTGAGATTCACTGCATGTTTTGGAGAATGAATGGGGGATCTTTTTAAACTGTTTCTGACACTCTGTAACCTGGGGGTTTAATGGCAGTCTTTCTTTTGATTCAATAATTTATCTGTCAGAGAGGGAAGGGGGTAGGAGTTACATAGAAGCTGCCAGGTTGACACACTCATTTCGGGAGGAATGAGATGCGTGAAATAGTCTTTAACATGCACTTGTTTCCCCCCCCCCCCCCCCCTGAAAATTGCAAGAAAATGCTTCCACTGTATCTCTTTCTTTTAAGAACAAAAACAATTTAGTTGACATTGTTAACCCTGTAGGTGCAACTTAGTGCAATTCTACATGATATGTACGCTTACAAGTTTTATTATCAAGGTTATTTGGAATCGGCATATATGCATTGCCTGGAAGGAGGATAAAGCACAATACTAAACTGTGTGCACATAATGAATTACACTATAGATAACACACAATGTCTTTGCTTGATGGTGTGCAAGAAATGTATCCACTCTTCTGACTCTAGTCATTGTAATCATTTTGGCCCCTATTGTTCCAGCAGCTATGTATTTTGATTGTACAATAGCCTAACAAATCACCAAACCCTCAGCAAAAGACTCCAATGCTTTAACTTGTCCGATCTCATCTTGTTTTATATTGGGTGATGGCTAAAGAGGAGAGAAAGGTCATCAGGTTCTTCTGACCCTCTATACGGCAATTGAACTATCTATTCATTTGATTTTTGCTCACCTTTGCTTGTTTTTGTGAATTTTCTCTCAATTGTTCGGTTTGATGTCTCATTTTATTTCCATTAGGACAGTTATGTAGAAAAGAAGAAATCTTGTTTTGATCATGGCTATACTGGTCACATGTGCTGTGAGATATACTGCAGTGTAAGCCAACACGGCTAGTATAACAATAGTGTTTATACAGCAGGGAAATTGGCCCAGGTTTATCAATCTGCCTGAAACCAAAAATGTCTGGTTTTACCCATAACATCCAATCACAGCTGTGATTGGTTGTTGAGGGCAAAACCAGGCCTTATTTGTTTCAGGCAGATTGATAAATGGGCCATTGTGCATACAAATACATTATAATGTCAGTATGTTTATCCTTTTGAGTGCCACATTTACAAATGTTATTGGTATTCTCACCTCTCGTATATATATATATATATATATATATATATATATATATATATATATTTTATATTTTGGTGTTTTTAGCATTTGTTTATGACTAAATAAACAATTTATTCAGAAAATTGTTGCTATGTTCTGAACTTTTGCCAAAATGAAATAAAAAATCAAGTTTTCCCCCATCATTGCCTTCATTAACCCCTTAAGAACCAGGCCCATTTTGGCCTTAAAAGGGTTATCCAGGAAAAAACTTTTTTTTATATATCAACAGGCTCCAGAAAGTTAAACAGATTTGTAAGTTACTTCTATTAAAAAAAATCTTAATCCTTTCAGTACTTATGAGCTGCTGAAGTTGAGTTTTTTTTCTAAGTGCTCTCCGATGACACCTGTCTCGGGAACTGTCCAGAGTAGAAGCAAATCCCCATAGCAAACCTATTCTACTCTGTGCAGTTCCCGAGGCAAGGAGAGATGTCAGCAAAGAGCACTGTTGCCAGACAGAAAACAACAACTCAACTTCAGCAGCTGATAATTACTGGAAGGATTAAGATTTTTTAATAGAAGTAATTTACAAATCTGTAGAAATTATAAATATAAAATATTTATGTGAACCAGTCCTCAAAAGCACAGGGGAGAGAAAAAGGAAAAGACTAGTGGAGATGGGATCCAAGAAATGGTCTTTATTATATAAAAAGGATATATATGACCAATCGCCTAGCAGGGCCCTTGCTAAAGGCGAATGGAATATACTGGGTAAAAAATAGATATAATAAATAATACAGAATATAGTAGGATTAAAATGAAATAAATATGATGGGTAAGTAGCACCAAAGAAAATTCATTAATTAAATATCTGCTGCATATATCAGGAGAAAACGTTCTCAGTCCATATAATTCATAGGGATATTTCAATGAAAAATCCACAAGAAATGTCCAGAATGAAAAGTCACAATTAGTTTGGGTGTATCCGGAGTAACAGTATATGGTAGTGAGTGTAGCGACAATAGCTACAATAGGAAATTCATGGACAGGTAATGCAGACAATGTGGCAAACACTGTCAGCGATGAAGATGTCAAGTCTCGGTGCACAGCACCACTCACCCTCCTTTGGAGTCCTCAGGTCCGGGCTGGCACGGCCGAGTCCGGCACTCTGGATATCAATGCCCGTCTGGGTGGTATGCTGGGTGAATGGCTGAATCTCCGGGGGTCCGAGTGTCCTGGGCTGGCACGGGAGGCGTTCGGCCTTGGGGAGGACGATGTCCAGGAGTAACTCTGCCGACCGGGGCTGTGAGAGGATGCAGGTAACAGGTGGTGCTAACAGCGCGCGTGCAGCAGTGGTCCCGGAATCGCGGGCATCCAGCTGTTGCAATTGGAATATGGCAGATACAGTCTATTTGAATTGATATACACTTATGGATAAGGTGCAGATAATGGGCTAGACGCGTTTCAAGGCCGCGGGCCTTTTCTTCAGTAGCTATAGGACTACGTGCCTGCCCGGACCTGAGGACTCCAAAGGAGGGTGAGTGGTGCTGTGCACCGAGACTTGACATCTTCATCGCTGACAGTGTTTGCCACATTGTCTGCATTACCTGTCCATGAATTTCCTATTGTAGCTATTGTCGCTACACTCACTACCATATACCGTTACTCCGGACACACCCAAACTAATTGTGACTTTTCATTCTGGACATTTCTTGTGGATTTTTCATTGAAATATCCCTATGAATTATATGGACTGAGAACGTTTTCTCCTGATATATGCAGCAGATATTTAATTAATGAATTTTCTTTGGTGCTACTTACCCATCATATTTATTTCATGTTAATCCTACTATATTCTGTATTTTTTATTATATCTATTTTTTACCCAGTATATACCATTCGCCTTTAGCAGGGGCCCTGCTAGGCGATTGGTCATATATATCCTTTTTATATAATAAAGACCATTTCTTGGATCCCATCTCCACTAGTCTTTTCCTTTTTCTCTCCCCTGTGCTTTTGAGGACTGGTTCACATAAATATTTTATATTTATAATTTCTACAGATTTGTAAATTACTTCTATTAAAAAATCTTAATCCTTCCAGTAATTATCAGCTGCTGAAGTTGAGTTGTTGTTTTCTGTCTGGCAACAGTGCTCTTTGCTGACATCTCTCCTTGCCTCGGGAACTGCACAGAGTAGAATAGGTTTGCTATGGGGATTTGCTTCTACTCTGGACAGTTCCCGAGACAGGTGTCATCAGAGAGCACTTAGAAAAAAACTCAACTTCATCAGCTCATAAGTACTGAAAGGATTAAGATTTTTTTTAATAGAAGTAACTTACAAATCTGTTTAACTTTCTGGAGTCTGTTGATATATAAAAAAAAGTTTTTTCCTGGATAACCCTTTTAAGGCCAAAATGGGCCTGGTTCTTAAGGGGTTAATGAAGGCAATGATGGGGGAAAACTTGATTTTTTTTTTTCATTTTGGCAAAAGTTCAGAACATAGCAACAATTTTCTGAATAAATTGTTTATTTAGTCATAAACAAATACTAAAAACACCAAAATATAAAATATATATATATATATATATATATATATATATATATATATACGAGAGGTTAGAATACCAATAACATTTGTAAATGTGGCACTCAAAAGGATAAACATACTGACATTATAATGTATTTGTATGCACAATGGCCCATTTATCAATCTGCCTGAAACAAATAAGGCCTGGTTTTGCCCTCAACAACCAATCACAGCTGTGATTGGATGTTATGGGTAAAACCAGACATTTTTGGTTTCAGGCAGATTGATAAACCTGGGCCAATTTCCCTGCTCTATAAACACTATTGTTATACTAGCCGTGTTGGCTTACACTGCAGTATATCTCACAGCAGTATATCTCATATTTATTTCATTTTAATCCTACTATATTCTGTATTTTTTATTATATCTATTTTTTACCCAGTATATTCCATTCGCCTTTAGCAAGGGCCCTGCTAGGCGATTGGTCATATATATCCTTTTTATATAATAAAGACCATTTCTTGGATCCCATCTCCACTAGTCTTTTCCTTTTTCTCTCCCCTGTGCTTTTGAGGACTGGTTCACATAAATATTTTATATTTATAATTTCTACATATTACATTAGGCCTTTTGGGTGAAGGCAACACCTTTAACCTCAAGCACATTATTTCTCTTATCCTAAGTGAGCTACACATATTTTACATTTCCTAATTTACAAATCTGTTTAACTTTCTGGAGCTAGTTGATAACTATTAGGGATCGACCGATATCGATTTTCTAGGGCCGATACCGATACTCTGTGGAGGTTAGGGCCGATAGCTGATAACTTATACCGATATTTCGGTATAAGTTATCGGCTATTTATCCCCCCCCCCCCCCCGGCGACACCGCTGCAGAACATTGATTTAAAGCGGGCGCTTTAAATCAATGAACTGCAGCGGCTTTTGCGGTGCCAGAGACCGCCGCCGCCACCCGATTCTCTCTCCCTGCCTGTCCTGGGGTCCTCCTGAGTCCTATCACCGCCATCGTGAACGCCCCCACCACCGCACCCCCCACCACCGCACTGCGCCGCACCCCCACCACACTGCACCGCCCCGGCCAGAGACCGCCGCCGCTACCCCATTGCCTCCCCCATTCCCGGTTTTATAATTACCAGTTCCCGGGCCCGAGGTCCGCGTTACTTCTGGCTCCGGTGGCGTCATCCTGAGCTGTCACTGTGCGCACTGATGGTGACTTGCGTTGAGGACGTCACTCGTCATTGCGCAGCGCACAACGTAACACAGGACGCCGCAGGAGCCAGAACTAGCAAAGACCCCGGGCCCCGGGAATAGGTAATTCTAAAACCGGGGATGGGGAAGCAATGGGGCAGCAGCGGCGGTCTCTGACTGGGGTGGTGGGGGGTGCGGTGCAGTGGGGGGGTGGTGGCTTTGCAGGGGGCAGGGCATTATTGGATTATCGGCAAGGTAATTGCCCATACCGATAACGTCCAAAATCGTGAATATCGGCCGATAATATCGTCCAAACCGATAATCGGTCGACCCCTAATATCTATCTATCTATATATATATATATATATATATATATATATATATAAGTTTTTTCCTGGAATACCCCTTTAAGGACCAGGCCAATTTTATTTTAGCATTTTCGTTTTTTTCCTCCTTACTTTCAAAAAATCATAACTCTTTTATATTTTCATACACAGACCCATATGAGGGCTTGTTTTTTGCATCATCATTTTTACTTTGTAATAACATCATTAATTTTACCATAAAATGTATGGCACATCAAAAAAATATTATTTATGTGGGGAAATTGAAAAGAAAACTGCAATTTATGAAATTTTGGAAGGTTTTTCTTTCACAATGTACATTTTACAGTAAAAATGACAGGTTTTCTTGATTCTGTGGGTCAGTACGATTAAAATGATACCCATGTTAAATGCTTTTTTTTTTATAATTGCACCGCTTCAAAAAAAATATCAAACTATTTTAACAAAATTAGTATGTTTAAAATTGCCCTATTTTGACCACCTTTAATGTTATCATTTTTCTGTATATGGGGCAGTATGAGGGCTCATTTTTTGTGCGGTGATCTGTAGTTCTGCTTAGTTTTAACTTTTTAATCACTTTTTCTTAAAAAAAGCAGCAATTTTTGAACTTTTTTTTTACGTTTACGCCGTTCACCATACGGTATAATTAACATTATATTTTGATAGTTTGGACATTTACGCATGTGGCAATACCAAATATGTTTATTAAATTTTTTTTATGCTTTTTGGGGGTAAAGTTGGAAAAAGGGACAATTTACACTTTAATTGGGAGAGGGGATTTTTCTATTATTTTTTTTACTTTTTAAAAAAAAAATTGCATTTTTTTACTTTATTTTTTCACACTTTTTATGTTCCCATAGGAGACTATTTATAGCAATCATTTCATTGCTAGTACTGTCCTGTGCTATGCATAGGCATAGCACTGGTCAGTGTTATCTACGATCTTCTGCTCTGGTCTGCTCGATCTCAGACCAGAGCAGAAGACCCCTGGAGGCAGGTGAGGGGACCTGTGGGTGATCTGATCATCCATTTTAAGTGCCACACTGCCTCAGATGCCATGATCTGTATTTATCACGGCATGTGAGGGGTTAAGGGCGGACATCAGCACGATCGCTGATGTTCACCATTACCGGCGGGTCCCTGGCTGCTGATAGCAGCTAGGACCTGCCGTGCATGATGCAAGCATCGGTCCGGTGCTCGCATCATGTACATGGTGTAAATTACGCCCATTGTCATTAAGGGGTTAAAGGGGTTATCCACCATAAAGTAATTTTAATACTTACCTGCCAGACATTAATGGACATGCTTAGGAAGGATACATGCTTGTCTTGGGGGCTTAATGATGCTGCTGCTATCTTTTTGTGAAATGGCTATTTTCTGTTGGAATCTCTACCCCCCCCCCCTCCTCCTCCAGTTGCAAGTCCCAGGATCCCTTGATTTAAGTGTGAGGTCACTTTTCTCCCTTCCACACATCAGCCACCCCACCCATTGAAGCACACCTGGGACAATTCGATGCACCCTTGTGGAGAATGATACCCCACCCAGTGGTCGCTCCATCCATTGAGGCAGACATGCTCCCTTTGCACACCTGACTAGTGATGGAATGTTTCAGGCTGCACTGCAACCTGGGAAAACCAGAGATGATTAAAAACTTTACAGCCCCTATAGTCAAATTAAAAAAAAATGGAATACCCCCTTTAAGACAAAGTGGACACCTAATGTTAGAAATCTTTGCCAATTTATTTAGAAGAAAAAAATAAAATATTGCATTAACATAAATGTTCAGATCTAATGCTCAGAACTTAGTTGAAGCCCCTTTGGCAGCAATTACAGTCTACAGTCTTCCTGGGTATGATGCCAAACAGTTTGCACATCTGGATTTGGGGATTTGCCATTCTTCTCTGCAGATCCTCTCTAGCTCTGTCAGGTTGGATGGGGGACTATCAGTGAAGAGTCATTTTCAGGCCTCTTTATAGATGATTGATTGGGTACAAGTCTGGGCTCTGGCTGGGCCACTGAAGGATTCTTATAGAGTTGCCTCTATAGTTCATGTGCTATCTTGGATTTGTGATTAGGAGCATTGTCTTTATGAAAGGTTTACCCTGGCCCAGTCTGAGGTCCAGAGCACTCAGGTTTTCATTAGGTATATTTCTTTCTTACAGTTGTAGAGACCTTTAGGTGCTTTTTTGCAATCTCCAGGCTTTTGTGTGTCTTTTACTGAAGGGAGGCTTTTTTTCTGGCCACACTGCCATAAAACCCAGATTTGTGAGGTGCCTCAGCGATGGCTGACCACTCCTGATTACTTAGTTTGGTGTGGAGCACTAGTAAGAGCCATTGTTTTCCAAATTTCTTCCATTTAAAAATTATGGAGGAGGTATTGACTATTCTTTTTATGTATTGGATATTGCTGTTGACAGTCTTTCCTGTGGTTATTTTGTATGTTTATTTTTGTCTCAAGAAATGTAATAAAGAAAAAGACAATAAAAAAAAATTATGGAGGCCATTGTACTCTTGGTAGCTTTGAGCTCTGTAGGCAGTTCTTTTGACCTCATGGCTTTTTTTTTTTTTTTTGCTCTGATATACATTTTCAGCTGTAAGACCTTATATAGATAGGCCCATGTCTTTCCATATCATGTCCAATAAACTGAATGTAGCACAGGTGACTCTGATCAAGATGAAGAAACATATCAAAGATGATCAAGAGAAAAGGGAAGCCCCCATAGTAAAATTTCATGCATCAAAGCTAAGGATCTGAATACTTATATCCATGTGTAATTTATTTTTAATTTTTTATGAAATAAATAAGACTGCTACATGAAAAAAGATAAAGCTACTAGATATTTTACAGTTTTCACACTAGCAGTACACTTACAATAAGCTTTCATTTCCGGATTTCTGTAGCTTATTAGCTTATTTGTTAACTTTGCTGTATAGACAGGGACAGAATCAGCAGAGAACAGTGATTTAGTGATAGCTTTATTTTATTGCTGGAGGCCTTGATATGGCAGGATAGTGAGGCTATGTTCATACAACAGAATTCTGTATTGGAATTCCGCACAGAGATTCTGCATTAATTTCAATGGGATTCTGCTGCACTGTTCACATAGCAATAGTTCTGTGCTGGAAACATCTGGCAGGGAAAAAAATGCAGGGCGCTCTCTGGCGTAGTATGTTGATTTATTTATTTTAATTTTAATTTGTTTTATTGGCACAGTAAAAACCACCGGTTTACAAAGGGTAGAACATCAATACAGAGGTAGTAAGTTCAGGGAAAATACAGTAAACATCTCACATATCGGAGAAAATTATACAGAATAGTCCGGTATCAACGTATAAAAAGAGAACATAACAATTCAGTCCTGCAAATGTGCGAAACATCTCCGTCCTACCCCATCCTGCAGAAACAGATTACAAAGCATATCGGACTTCTGTGTCAAGGCTGCCTGTACAATAAAGGGGGGTAAGGGAAAGGAGAGGAAGGCATACGGAGATTGGGGGAAGACATGGAGTGAGGGCAGTACATAGTTACAGGCGTAGGGCAAAGGAACATACATTTACGGTATCAAGGAGTGAAGTTATGCACATCTGTAGGTGCACACTGTGTGAGAGGAGAAAAGCACCAATCACCCCATACTTTATAGAATTTCTCAGGACATTTGCTATTCTTGTAAACAATATGCATAAATGGCAGAATCGCGTTAACTAATTCCTTCCATTTAAAACATGTAGGAGGTCTAGGGTCCATCCAGCGGAGGGCTACTGTTTTACGTGCTAAAAATAGAGACTCCCGGAGAAGAGCTTGGACATGATGTGGCTCTATGGTGCGTAGGTTGTACAAAACTAGCTAAAAGCTGAAGGACCTCAGTCCAGAACTGCACTATATAGGCACAGTCCCAGATAAGATGTCAAAAATCTGCCTGCTCTAGGTGCATGACGATGACATGCCACCGAGACTGAACGACCCATAGCTAACAGTCTAACAGTGGTAATATAACTGTAATTGATAATATACAATTGAATCAATTTATTGTTGGCCGCTGGAGAAACCAATGTGTGAGATGCCTGAACCTCCTCCCACTGTTCAGCAGACATGTCAGGTATATGATCCTTTGAGACAGTAGAGGCTGAGTGGTAATTTCTGCGTGGTCGAGGTGTGTGTGAAGTACAGAGATCATGCCTTTGGGATGCTGAGATTTCAAGACTCCTATCATGGGGTAATCAGATATCGGGAGGGCCTCCCACTGGGAACTGCTTCTGAAGAGCATGACACAATTGCAAATACTTGCAAATACTTATAAGAGTCCTGCAGTTGGAAGAAGAACATCAGCACCCGATCAGTGTAGAGATCAGATAAAGAGACAATGCCCAACCCACTCCAGAAGCCGGAGTCGAGGTAGGTGAGGGTTATGCCACAGTGGCAGGTCAGACGGCACATCAGTATAGGCATGTATCCCTTTGGTCGCTCTCCAAACCTGTAACACAATTTTGTGAAGGGGGGACAGCCCTCCTAATGCCGAACCCTCCAAGAGAGGACGTAGTGATGTGACATGCATAAATCTTGGCAGTGTTTGTTCAGAACCAGGCAAGGGGTCGGGTAATACCCATGACCTTAGATATCGGAGCTGACTGGCCAAGTAGTACATATAGAAGTCTGGGAGCGCTGCCCCTGGCACTGCAAGATCCAAAGGCCACCTTACGTTTATTCGGTCCCCATATGAATGGAGACATCAGGGACTGGAGAGAATTAAAAAAGGACTTAGGGACAGGGCCAGCAGAATGCTCCAGACAGTATAGATATTTAGGAAGAATAATCAGTTTTATCGGATTGATATGGCCCGATACAAAAGGGAGAGAACTCCATATTTTAAATTTGTAACGGACATAAGGGAATAGGGGAAAGATATTAGAATGGAGATCCAAGGAGGGTTTGCTATTGATAAATACACATAAGTATTTAAAGGAGCGGACAACCGGCAGGCCACATACCACTGAAGGCCAATCTCCCTCCAGCAGAGGCATGAATACAGATTTTGTCCAGTTGATACAGAGGCCCAAGAAAACTCCGAACCTGTCCATCAAGCGGGTAACATAGGGCAAAACAATCCTGGGCCTTGACATGAATAAAACCATATTGTCAGCATACAGACCTATAAGGTTATCCCCTCCACCCAAACACATGCCCTCATACTTAGAATATTGCTTAATGAGGAGCGCCAGAGGCTCCACCGCCACCGCAAACAGAATCGGCGACAGTGGGCACCCCTGTCGCGTCCCCCGCCCCAAGGGAAACAGAAGGGAGCAAATACAATTAACCATGACCTGCGCCATAGGAGATTTGTACAAAATAAAGATCCATTTCCGAAAAAGAGGGCCAAAGCCAAATCTACAGACTACCTCCTGCAGATAGACCCATTCCGTGCAAAAGGCTTGGTCGCGTCTAGCACCGCCAAAGCCCTATCACCCCATAGTACAGAACCCACCTGGACAGCAACCTGCACCCTCCTGATATTATCAGAAGTAGATTTGCCAGGCATAAAGCCCGATTGATAAGGGTGTATAATAGTAAGAATTACCTGGTTTAGTCTATTAGCTAGTACTTTAGTGAGAATTTTATAATCTAGGTTCAATAGGGATCGATAGGATCCACAATCCATAGGATCCTTGTATTGTATGTTGATTTCTTTGTGGTAGATAAAGAAAGAGAAGTAGAAAATACCCACCACCATACCTATAATGTAGTACTGACCTCTGGGAGCTGTGCGTCGGAATAGGCACAACTCTGTGGGATGTCTAGGTTGTGGGTGGGATGGTACAGCCTGCTGCTTGGTTCCCCCTTGTCCATCACTCTCAAATGGTATGGAAAAGACAACTGAACAAAGGAAGCACAGAAAAATCAGGGATTCTGTCTTCCGAACGCTACTGTTAGGGTAGTCGAGAAAATACGTTAAGAAGCCAATGGATACACAGGATTCTTTTTATTGGATCATAAAAAGTTGCAACTGGACAACGTGTTTCAGCGTATTCTCACACCTTCCTCAGGTCCGCAACAATTATTTTTGGGTGTCCTATTCGGGGTCTCCTGTGTGCCGGCCAACTGTCTGTTTATTACTCTGTACCTTCAGGAAATCGTAACCATACTATCCTGCTACTTGAAAGACTCTTTGAGTCTTATCAAAGACCTACTAGATGTACCATGGGAACAAGATTGCCTTTTTTTCACCCTCGACGTCACTTCTCTATATTCCAACATTGCACACCATTTGGAGCTAAAGACTACAGCTCATTTCTTGCGAGCCACGAACAAACTAAAAGAAAAACAGATATCCTTCCTTCTAAAGGGACTTGAATTTATACTCACCCATAACGCTTTCACCTATCACAACTCTTGTCTACTACCAAAAAAAAGGAACAGCTAAGGGGACGGGAGTACCCCTTAGTTACATTAACCTGCTTTTGGGGGGTTTTGAAACAGAATTCATAAAAGGCCAGCACACAGGAGACCCCAAACAGAACACCCAAAAATTATTGTTGTGGACCTCAGGAAGGCATGAGAACACGCCAAAATGCGTTGGCCAAATGCAACTTTTTATGATCCAATATAAAGAATCCTGTGTATCCATTGGCTTCTTAAAGTATTTTCATGACTACCCTAACAGTAGGGCTCGGAAAACAGAACCCCCGATTTTTCTGTGCTTCCTTTCTTTAATTGTTGAAAGAATAGACATGTCTATTCTTTCTCTGGCTGCACACAGAATGCATTGCCATCTATGAGATGGCAATATGCCGATGCTCCACCTTCAGGGGAATTCTCCATGCGGATATTCCTGTGTGAACATGGTTCTGAATGCATCGCCCTGTTTCTCTTTGAAGAAGGGGGCTGTACTCCATCACTTCTTGTAGACTATAATACTCATACAGTATATTCTCTGTCTATTGACTCCCATGCATTGCAGCTGCCATAAAGTGCATACATTTGTTTTAAACCTGGTAATTTAATTATCTCCCTTCCCATGGAAATGGATTCATTTTTTATTAAAATATATTTAGTTGCTAGGAATAATTATTTTCTAGAGTTTTTTTTAACATACTAGATAGTTTAGTGTCATCCATTTACAATAGTAAAAACATATTTACAAAGTGGCATTTCCAGGTCTCTTTATGCTGCCTTATCATAAGTCTGTATAGGACAGAGTTTTCTATAGTTTGATTAAATATTTTCAGGCAAAACCTGTTTAAATGTTCATACAGGAAAAACTGTGAATCATTTTTGTATGGGCAGAGGAAGCAGGGCTTACAAGCTTTCTCTATACGTCACAGGCTTTTTCTACTGTATAAAATCATCACCATTGTGTATAAAAGCCTGAGTTACATGTTTATACCATTAAAAATCATTCTTTAAGAAAATGATCTTAAGCACATCAGAATATACAGTTAAACACACAATATAAATTTGTTTATCTCTCTGCATCATGGGCCGAAAGGCATCACATTGTTGTTCGTTCACTACAGATAACCATGACCAATTAATTCATGGGGCAAATTAATCTTTATTGAGCACATGCTTTAAACTAGCAGGGTACATGCCACCCGATGGTGGGAATTCATAAAAGCTGAGTGGTTTGTATGGTGAGAAACTGCCATTAAAGGGAACCTGTCTTCACTTTCATGCTGCCCAAATGAAGAGTATCAGGGAGGTCCCCAGCATCACCAGTCTTGACTGATAATGCTCTCTGTTATATAAGGAGAGATCTGTGAGGGCTGACAGGGCAGGTAGACTCTATAAACCCCCCCCCCCCCCCCCGATCCCATTTCTTGCTCTTCCGTGTCACAGAGTGATGAGCTCCGCTATGGCTACTCTTTGATTTATGAGTTGTTGTGCCATCCCCTTAGGGTGAGGGGGTATACAGGAGAAGCCAATATCTTCCCCACCTTAGTATTTTTGTGCTAATTCTAAATATGGCCTCCGTTTTTAGACCTATGACAGAGGAGACTATATCTAGAGCATCTCAAAATATAAGAATAATTGCAACTAGGACTGAACAGTGATATAATAATACACAGACCACTGATGGGCACAACTGTGTTTTCTCCTTGAACATAATGGAGCTACAGAAGTCCACTTGACGCCTGAGTTAAACAGAGAATGAGTGATTCTTGCATTTCAAAGGCACGATGCGCTTTCCTTGGAGAGAGTCAGGAGGGGGAAGAAAACCAAAGGCAGTTGGAAACCTTTTAATTAGTACTAATTACCTCAGAAGAACACATTGGGGGCGTAGAAAGGATTTGTGTCAGCGAACGGGAGATCAAAGATTGCCTTGCTAGCATTTTAATCTGTTGGCTATAAAAATAAGGATGAGTTGATAATAGGACCCGGGAGAAAGTAAAACTTGTACCATGGACCATTGTTTTTTTTCCTAAGGCCACTTTAGTGTTCTTTTATTTTCTATTACAGTAGTTTTAGAAGAAAAAAATTACATAACAGATGTAGCTTGTGAATCAAACATGTGGTGTGTCTAAAAATATACATCCTTGTTCTATAAAGTGCTTTTATGGGGGCTTCATACGGAATGACACATATGTTGTTTTTACTCTTCATTACAGTTAAATGGGCACTCTCATTAAAACTAATTTTTGCTATTGCACTCCTTATGGTAAATAAAAAAAATCTTTCTAATGTACATGTTTGTTTGTTTGTTTTTAAAAAGGACGTTTTCTATGCTTTATTTGTGTTTGAAAAAGCTGCCACTACTAGGTGTCTCCCTACTTGTCCAGAGCACATTTCCCCCATCTTTTCAACAGACTGTGGACTCCTGCTGGCCTGGCAGAAGTCTAAAATCAGGAAATGCTGAGGGTGTGTGCAGCCTTATCAAATCAGAGCTCATCTCACACACTGAACTGCTATGGGCTGTATGTAGCAGAGGAGTAAATACCCTTAATGGCTTCAGATGATGTCACACCTGCTGGGTAACGCCCATTCCCAGTCTGTGAATGTGACTGAGACTGAGCAGAAAACACAGAGCAATATCAAGGTAGAAAGCTAACAAATAATAAAAATAAAGGCAGAGGGTGGATTATCATGATGGGGGCAGTGAACTGGGAGGATTATAAAATTTTACAAGGTCATGACAGGTACTCTTTAAAGGGTTGAGATTAGTCTTCAGTGTTTGACTGATGGGGTCTGACAGTGTTCACACATGTGCATGGCTAATTCATATGTGCAACTGTGCCTGATACTGCAGCTGGTCTGCTTTGGTCCATTTCTAGTAAAAATGGACAGTATCAGCCAAAGTTGCCAACATCAGGAGCAGGAGAAAATTCCCACAGCAAACCTATGCTGCTCTGGACAGTTCCTGATACGGTCATCAGGTGTCAGCAGAGAGCACTGTGGACAGACAGAAAAGAAATTAAAAATGAAAATAATTTCCTCTGTAGCATACAGCTGCTTAAAAGTATTGGAAGGGTAATGATTTAAAAAAAATGTTTTCCACCGGAGTACCCCTTTAAGCGCCCAATAAAGAGTTTTAGAAGTGAAGTTTCTTTACCATCTTGTAGCTGTCAATACATTGCTTAAAAAGAATCTGCCAGCTCTATACCAGCTACAGATATGCAGACACAAGTGTGTAGCTGCAAGGGAGATAAAACAAATGATACCATTGTCTTGACTCATTGGCATTTGCACAGTTATAAAATAAAATTTTACTTACAAGGAAAAGTGCCTGTGAGGAAGTGCTGAGCTGCAGTATGCATGCCATGCCCATTCCCTTCCTGTCTTAATTGATTGTCATACAGGACTCAGAGCTGGAAGGGGTGTGGGAGGGAGGAGCCATACATGCTGTGGTTTGGTACTGCCTTGGCACTTTGGATTGTGAGGGAAAACACCTTTTTATAACTCTTAAAAAGCTCATGTGATCAGAAGTATTGTTATTTGGGGTGACAGTACAGCGTATTCCTCCATGTGCTAAGCTTACCTCAGGTGTGTTCATTTTTGACCTTGTGGGAGACAGGAATTATAGTTATGCATGATGCAGATACACTTAGGACAGGAAAATAAGGAAAGAACTGCACATAGTGTAATATATACAACCTTTCAAATTCATATAGTAGTACGGTGTATAGGCATATTACACAAGAGTTTAAAGAAACCATAATCCTCCTGATTACCTCATGATTGGGATTAACAGCCATGGAGGTCTTCAATCTACCACTGCTGTTGGTAGAGAAACTCTAGAGTAACAAATCCCTTGTACTTTTGGTGCAGTTCAGCAAAATTAAATTAGTTAAATATATATTCTTAAAAATAAAATAATAATAAAAAAGTTAGTACAATGAAAATAATTATTTTGGTTTTGTAAACTGGTTTTAGTATGCGAAGATGATGGATAGAGGCCTGAAGGTGAAGGTTTTGGTGAAGTAAGGGAGGAGTTCAACCCTGCAGCTTTATAGTTTTTTTTCTATTTTTTTTATAAATGTGTATAAAGGAAAGGAAAAGATACGCACAATTTTGTTAATTGAACATCTCACAGATTTTTTCTATAGGTCCAAGATTGTGTCTGGATTACTGACCACTGTACTTAGTAGAAGAAGCAATATGTGGTAGTACTTCCAAATGAGAAAATTTTCACTAATGCATTGTTTTTGTGCTGTAGATCAAGTTCGAAGGGAATAGGATTTTAACATTTGCTGTAATTCATTCAATCTTATGCATAATAATATGCATAAATATTATTCATAAACATGTATAGTTGTAGTTGGTATACAGAGACAAGTGAATTTTTGGAAAATTCGATTCAGCCGATTCACTGAATTTTCCTCAAAAATTTGGTTCGGTCGGAATTTATTCACAAATTTATTCTGGTGAGCATTGAGCTGGCAGTCCGCTGCGAGGGGAGCTACCACCTGTTCCAGCCCCTGCCTCTCAGCCCCCCCCCCCCCCCGACTGTGAAAGTGCGAATGTTTCATCAGTTGTGGTTCATTGTCATCCCTCCAAGCTGTTTCATTGGATTCTTGTGGTAATTCCACAGGTAATATATGACGACGACCATAGGATCTCACAATTGAAAAGATTGAAGAGATTTTTAAAAATTTAAATTGAAGATTTTTATTAGATTCACAAGTTTAATATCCCGGGTGCCCAAAGCAATTATTTGAACTAATACTGTTTGACCACAAAACACAATATAACAAGGAGTCACATGGTAGCACAATGAGAGAGCCTAGAGGTTTCAGCAGCCGGACGAGACCATAGGGCCTCACAATTAAGAATTAAGGATATTTTGTAAAATTATAATTGAAGATTTTATATAGATTTAAAATTTTTAAAGTTTCATTTAATGTGCCAACAGCATGAGGAGACCATATGGTGGCACAATGACACAGCCTGGAGGTGGCTGCAGCATGAGGAGACCATATGGTGGCACAATGACAGAGTCTGGAGGTGGCAGCATCAGCGTGAGAAGATCATATGGCGGCACAATGACAGAGCCTGGAGTTGGCAGCATTAGCATGAGGAGACCATATGGCAGCACAATGAGAGAGCCTGGAGGTGGCAGCATCAGCATGAGGAGGCCATATGGTGGCACAATGACAGAGCCTGGAGGTGGCAGCAGCAGCATGAGGGCCATGTCAACTGAGGGTTGAGTCTGAGGAACCCACCGACTGTTGACTGGGGGTGTCGGACTTCACTTGGGATGAAGTGGATTACCGAGTGAACCAATCAAGCACGGCTACTGAGTTGCTAGTCGAGACACGACTGCTAGCTGACACTGGGAGCACAGACCTCTCGCTGTGACTCCTGCTGCCACACACCCCTACTCTGCTGCAACATCTGTCTGCGCCGGATGAATTTAGGCCTCTGCCACTCCTCTGCGCTTCGTTGCGAAGCAAATTCTTCATGAAATTTGTAACAAATTCAGATTTGTCACATTCGATTCGCTTATCCCTATTGGTATACATCAAGAGCTATTGTTATTGCCCACCCCATCAGTTTCTAGTCTGCTTCAATAGGTCAGTCAGTCATTTGTCTAGGGAATAAGCTAAGCATTCTGGAACAGATATTCTCTCTCTGATATGATGATGAGTATGGCGTAGTTCATATAGTGTATCTTTTTCTTTTAGTGACTACATCACTTCAACGCAGGCCATATCTGAATAGTGTGCTAACTGCATGTCGTTCTGACATTCCGCAGAACTGTAGGAATATTTTCTCATGTTGAAATATTTGAAAATGACCATTGGCTTATTTTGACATGTTTTGGGATTTGATATAAAGTTTATTGTTAAAGATTAGACATGGGCGATAAATCTGCTTTAAATCGTTGCAGTGTTACCTTCTAACTATTATTTTGACCTTTACTATTTATGGTATGTTTTTGAAGTTATATGTCTATTTTTTTAATAAAAACATCCGTCCTATGAGCAATACTTACAGCGTGAAACCAAATCTCAGTTTAAAAAGTACATTAAGAGCAATGGGTTTCTTGCTTAAAAATACCTCCCAGGAGTCTTGGGTTATCCAAGAGCCATAACGTTGGCAGGAAGGTTCTTAAGTAGGATCAACCTTGTGCCAAGATATCTTCCTTGCCAAAAACTTCAGTCACATTCCTACCAACTAGAAACCTTTACTGATCTCAAGTCATTAATCAAACCAGAGAGCTGTCTTGACCTGGGCTACTTCCCTTTGAAGTGCGGTGTCCTC
This sequence comes from Hyla sarda, assembly GCF_029499605.1. NCBI lineage: Eukaryota > Metazoa > Chordata > Amphibia > Anura > Hylidae > Hyla > Hyla sarda. The sequence goes on from NC_079195.1 coordinate 172,500,440, forward strand.
TACTGTAGAGAGGGAATAATTTGCTGCCTGATTCAATGAACCATCAGTGGAGCAAGCAGACCTAATGACATGTGAGAATATTAACCTCCCAGCACACAGAGCTGTGAATCCTTACTGGCAGTCTATAACTCACTCGTCACACCCAGCCTAGCTTTTCCTATGTTGCTGTCTTTTCCCTTCAGTCATATGGTGAACCTGAGGACAGGGAGAAGGGGCCCACACTGTACAAAACTAATTATCTTCTGTCGTGGAGCTCACAAAAGGCAGCTATAGGTTTAAGCGGCCAAGTGACTTCTGATATTGTGCACAGTTCAAAAATGCTGTGCTGGTGGAAGTCTGAATCTTACATGACATATATCTGTGAGCAACCTGACAGGCATCTTATTGCTGCAACTTGCTATTCCAAAGATTACAAAATTACTTTTAACACCTACACAATTTCTGCAAGCAAGTGTTCTACAATGCACTGATTCACCTTGTAGAATAAATAAACTTTTTTTTTCTTTTTGCTGTAGCCAAGATATTTCTCAAAATGTAACTTCATTTTGCCAAGTACTGAAAGTGGCCATACACATTTTAGTTAATATTGACCATTACAGTTGTTCATGCATGACGTATGACAACAGGTGAAAGACAAAGGATCTTACAGGAAATGTTCTGAGAATATTCTCACCTGAAAAATTATTGTGGATGAAAGATCTCTCGTCCATCGACGGGCAAAAAATTCTAACACAATTGACTTTCCAATTGATGATGGTCACCGCCAAGGTATGATTATGGCATCTAGATAACAGAATGCCATATGCCAAAACACTACCCTACGTTGATCACTAAGGCACAATGTTCTCTGTTAGAGCTGGCATGTTTCATCTATATTTCAAATTTCTAAGAAAATTCCCTCACCAATTTCCTAGTTTAATTCCTCTTTTACATCAGATCCAATACATTTATTCTGCTGTTCATCTTGTTAGATAAAAATATGTTTGGCATACAGCTCAAGGCAGGACAGAAACACTCCCTAAGGAAATATAAGGGGAATGGTTTACCTGTCCCTTGAGCCACACTCTAATCCTAATTTGGATCTAAAAAGACTTTTTGGAGAACAGATCACATTATATAAAAGAGCATTTAACCAGTGTTTGTGAGTTATTCTTGAATACCATCTGATAGATAGTAGAAAGCTGTATCATTTTTCTTTTGAGGTGTCAGACATGGTGCTTGGTGATGTAGGGCTTTCATGCCACTGCTTGGCAGTAGAAACCTACCATGCACAGTGTTTGAGCGGATTATAATGTCGAATGAGCCGCTGCTGTTACTGAGTACTCAGTTACAGAGTGTTAGTGACTTTTACGCACTATGCACCTCAGCACTTGGCGATTTCGCCCTATAACTTTAGGTGACAAGTCTTTTTGTGGCTAAGTAGCTGTGGTTCCTCAACACTTCTATGGTTCAATAATACTACCAACAGTCATTGTTGAAGATCTAGGAGGGAAAATGCTCCCTTGTTGCTATGGTGTTGAATTGTTGGTATCCTATTAAAGTACCACACTGGGATTCAGTAGGCTCTTTAGAACAACCTATTCTTTCTTAAATGATTGTAAAGACAGACTGCATTGGTATGTGTTTAATTTTATACACCTGTGGATTTGAGACTGAGTGAAACCCCGAAATCAATAATTAAGAGGCGCATTCCAATACTATTGTCCATATAGTGTATATGAGATATCACATCAGATAGATAAAGTAAGTGTCATAAATAACAAAACAAATGAATAGGCAGTTGTCAAAATGACTTTATAGAAATCTCTTGCTCAAGACTTTCAAAGTGCACCAGTAGGTTTTTATCATTGAAATTGGAAGTGGATATGAGGACAAACATTAATAATGTTTAACTTTGGTGATCACTATAAACAGTGTTAAAGTAAAATAATAGCACAGCTCCCCTGGCAACAATGTTGTTTAATTCCCCAGAGTAAAAACTCTCTGGACAAAATTGCTGATATATCTTTAACTGTGGGGCAAATGCTTAGCCAGAGTCTCCTCCCGTCTGTTAATAAGCACAGAGGGTAACCAACCCTCAGTGGTGATCTGGAATCAGCTGTGACACAGAGCTTGATCGTAATTATGTTAACGAAGATAGGGTTAATTACAGTGTAAACCAAAGGCTCAGCTCTGTCATTGCAGTGAGTATTTGGTGGGGATATTTCCCAGCAGGACTAAAAGTGAAGGGGAGGGGATATTAGTGTTGAGTTTGGATGATGCTGAGAGCTGGATTTCTGCTGTTCTTTCACCACCCTTCAGGCGTTCAGATGTTGTGTTACTACATTACCGTAATGCTGCGTTTTGCCATGATTTGCTGGAGTAATGATTTCACTTGAAGTTGTGCAATCGCAATAGAAACACAGTATTTTTAGCCGTACCGTGACACAGTAACACAACAATTCAACACCCTTCCTATCTTAGTTGGTAGAAAGTACATGGAATAAACTGAATCCACGTTAGGTTCCAGCTAGGTTTTATCAAAATAAACTTTTTCAATGTATCAGGAAAAGTTTTGCAACTTTTTAATATACTTGTGTTTTCTTTACCACTTTCAGGTAAAAGGTTCTTTGAGACCAAAGGACCTTTTACACGGAGCGATTATCAGCCACAGAGACCCAGCAATTTATCAAGATGACCAATCACTTATTTGCCATCTGATCAATAGAAACTGATCCAACGTTCACTCATGTGGCCTTGGATACCCAATTATTGAGCCATGTAAAAGGCCCCATAAACAAGCACTGATCTGCTAAAGTGGAGCTAGTATGGGGCATGAAGCTCCCATTTTAAAAGGATGTTTTTATTCACAAATGGCAAATACCTCTAAAAAAGTGTGAGTTTAATGTCCATAAAAAGTTTGAATTGTCAAGAAAAATTGAGGAGGAGATTGGCAGCTCTGCTTCCCACATCAAATTTAAAGTAAGCATCGTGACACCTCAATATTTCCTGTTCTACCCTTTCACCAATCTGGGCATAGTGACAAACTAGAGATCATTAAACACAGTGGCCGTAGTGGTAATAGGTCCTCTACCTCATATTTGGTTTCACAGCAATCAAAGCATAATAAAAAAAAAACGTCATTGGTGCATAAAATGCCTGAATGGGAGATAATGCTTCTATTACATTGTGTGGAGCTGTGCCACCTGCAAAACATATTTTATTATTATTATTTGTATTCGTGTTGAGCGTGAATATTCGAAATGCTAATTTTTTATATGCAAATTTATGCAAATATATATGCGAATATTGGCACTGATCCCTCCCTTCTTTTAGGTGAGATATGAGATATAATTGCGCATGCGCACTATGCATATTTAATTACGAATTTTCTTATGAAAAAAAAAGAGAACGAACATAGCAAATATGCAAATTTTGCGAACATATATTCGCGAAATATCGCAAATTCGAATATGGCCCCTGCCGCTCATTACTTTTTTGTATATCTTCACTGAAATTTAGTATTCAGATATATACAGTAGACAAAGGCGGCACACACAAATAACTTCAGGATGGTTAATATTCTCTCTGTGTTATCTTTGGTAATACTATTTACTGCTTTGATCTTAAGACGAAAATTGGGCATCCAGTGGCTTCTGATGCATTTCAGAATAGCGCAAAGGCCCAAAAGTCAGCACGAATAAAACTAATTATTAGAGAAATTCCCTAGGTATGTGACTGACTTTACCAAAAGAGTTAATAGTACGACAAGGATATAGAACTACCCAAACCAAACAGAAATGATTGGAAAGCAATTGTTCTGAAACTGTACTGTGTTTTTTAACCCTTGAAAAATCCTTATTTTCCATCGGACCAGGCTACTAGTATTTTTTACATTTGGCTTTTCCTTTAATGTAACAACATTACCGTATTTTTCGCCTTATAAGACGCACTTTTTCTTCCCCAAAACTGGGGGGGAAGTTGGTGCGTCTTATACAGCGAATACACACCTATCGCAGCGGTCCCTGCGGCCATCAACGGCCGGGACCCACGGCTAATACAGGACATCACCGATCGCAGTGATGCCCTGTATTAACCCTTCAGACGCGACGATCAAAGCTGACCGCCACGTCTGAAGTGAATGTGACACTAACCCGGCTGCTCAGTCGGGCTGTTCGGGACCAAACAGTCCCGAACAGCTTACCTGCCTCCTCGGTGTCTGCTCCATGCCGGGATCCCCTGCATGGCTGGCGCTCTCCTTCGACGTTATCACGTCATTGCGCACGCTGTCCCGTCATCCACAGAGGCGGCGTGCGTAGCGACGTGATGACGGCAACGTGATGACAACAACGGAGAGCGTGGATCCCGGGGAAGAAGACGTCCAGAGCGTTGGCGACAGCGATGGAGCGACATCCAGGGCAGCCGTGACGAGCGGTGATGGGTCCGGAGCGGCGGGGACACGTGAGTATTACCTCCTATACCAGTGGTCTTCAACCTGCGGACCTCCAGATGTTGCAAAACTACAACTCCCAGCATGCCCGGCCAACGGCTGTCCGGGCATGCTGGGAGTTGTAGTTTTGCAACATCTGGAGGTCCGCAGGTTGAAGATCACTGATGGGTTCAGAATCTTTTTTTTCTAGATTTTGCACCTTTAAAATTGGGTGCGTCTTATATGCCGGTGCGTCCTATAGGGCGAAAAATACGGTAATTTCCTTCATTGAACTTTAATTAAAAAAATATTATAGTTAGTTAGCATTACCACCTGCTTTGCCAGGTTTTTCTGGATGCTAGTTGGTTAATGCGGAAGGCCTGCTCGGAATTATTTACTATAAATACCTTACTGTGTGTCAGGCATCTTCAGAGCCTTCCTGCTGTCACTGTTGATTTATGCTATGTCCTTGCAGTGCACAAATATGTGCTATTGACTGGACATGATGCACTACTTGCCCCAGAGGACCTTGTTTGAGCCCAGAAGAGAGCAACAGGTTAGACAGAGATGGAAGAGAAAACGTTTAGAGCCAGTAAGTTCTGTTCAAATATGAATGAGTTAAGCTCAAAATTATACCCTCCAATCCTATGCTCTATTTATTGATGTTGCAGGGGAGTAGACAGAAAGGGGTGGCTGATATTTACTCAGGCATGAATGATGGATGACATCTTAAATTTGTGCCCAGGGATTGAAGGTGAACTGTGACAGCCTTATTTATCTTGGGAATGGAGGTTGGGTCCAGGAAAGACTAGGTGCTCGAAGATGCCAGACATTGACAAATACATCTCACTGGCGTCTTGGGCATTGTCCTTTTTCCACCCTTACAACATATACCATATTACAAGTTTTTTTTTTTTAGCATTTAGTCTTTGTGCACCATGACTATTTTTCACATAAATCTTTCCTTTGTTGAAATTAGTTACTATTCTGCAATGTCTGATCAGACATTGTTTGTTATATATGTCTCATTTTCATACAAAATGCTTTCTGGTTCAGTAACTATGATGCTTTAAATGAGAAGATATGTTACTCGCCATACAACTCAAAATAGGAGCCCTCCTCCATGAGCCCATTTGCTATTATTTACTTCCCTATAGGATAGACGGGCCTAGCACTTAGGCTCTGCTATCAGGAGAGAAGGGTCACTTTCTTCTTAGCTAATGAAGTGGTGTTGAATTGATCTCACCTAGGCACTCTCTATGTTCCCTAGAGCCAGTTTAGGACTTTGTTACTGTATACGATCATATCATTCTCTGATTTACAAATTACATGTGTTTCGTAGAGACTTTGCTTACAACACATAACTGCAATTTCTATATACTAATTTTTAAACTGAAGTTGAATTTTGTGTCCAAGAGGCATAAGACAATATGCATTCCTATTTCCTTTTTAAAAAACATCTATTTTTGAATACCAGTGAATACTAGCCTGTAGCTCGTGTTATCCCACCTGCTTAAGGCCAGGTCCCCACACAATTATTTTATGGCATTTTTTTTTTTAACCTGCCATTGCAGTTTTTGAGCCAAAGCCAGAAGTGTATTCAAAAGGAATGAGAAATATAAAGGAAGGACTTATACTTTTCCTTCCTACTGGATTCACTTCTGACTTTGGCTTAAAAACTGCAGTGACAGTTTAAAAAAAAAAACAAATGCCAGAAAAATACCTGTGTGGAAACCTATCCCAATAATAAAGGTTGGGAGAATTAACAGAGAAATTGTCACCGTAAAAATTCTGTCCACTCTATCAGCAGCATGTCATAGGGCAGAATGAGCTGAGTAGGTTGATCTATAGATTTGTGTTAAAAGATTGAGTATAATTAGTTATTTATTGATCTAAACTTCTGCTAAAGAATCCAGTGGGTGATGTCACTCACCGATTGACAGCCTTTCCTGTACGGCTATGTGTACAGAGATAGGTATTAGTCAGTGAATAGAACTGCCTACTAGACTCCTAAGCCCAGTTAGACCGAGTTTACGCAGAGCAAAATTTGTCAAAGTATTTAATTTGACATGTGCTCCTTTAGCCATTATTGTGGAAGAAATGGAAATATTTTTTTTGTTGCCATTATTTTTCCAATCATGGATGAAAAAATAAGCGCAACATTTTAGATTTTTCAATATGACAGATTCCATTTAACGGTTATCAGTGCGGTTCCCAAAGGCTTCTTCCCACATTGCTGACCTTGATAGATTTCTTCCTATGCCAAAACTGAAAGAGATCTATTAGCCCAGGCTGGTGGGATGAGGGGAGCCACAATGGACTGCCTGATGACTAGTGGGTTAGGCAGCATTAAAGCAGTGACATGCTCCCTTTTAAGTAAATTTTTGTATGATTACATCAGTTTAAAAAAATAAATAAATAACCACAAAGACTTTAAAGATTTTTGTGAACAGAGATATGTGTCTGACGAAGCGTCATTGTGGGCGTGAAACGGCTGTAACCACACCCTTGTCTATGGCATCCAGGGTGCATACCCGAGCTCTGGCATATTTTACTTAACATTAAAGGAAATCTCTCATCAGTGTCACCTGCACTAACCTGTAGGTACAGAAAGGTAGTGCAGGTGACACGGATGACAACTGTATTTACCTTGTCCCGTTCCGGGACTTTGAGCATGGGCGGAGCTTAGTGACATCACCATTGCTATTTGCTAGCAGCAGGACCCAGCAGAGAATTGCAACGGTGATGTCACTAAGCTCCGCCCATGCTCCAAGTCTAGCCCGTAGCTGAACATACTGAAGAGGATTGCCTGAGAACGACAGCATGGAACTGGACAAGGTAAGTACCGTTGTAAGTACTGTTGTCATCAAGGGACACTGATGACAGATTTCCTTTAAATAAATCTGTTATCTCTTGATGGACTTTTTCGTTTTTGCTATTCTGCCATGAGGATTGAGCACCACAAGGATTGATTTCACCTCTCCTTCCTGTTGTCTGAAATAGCTCAGCCCGCCCTAACTGATGTGTTTCTGGTGTGAAGTTGTGAAGTACTTTTGACGACTGCTGTGTCTTTCCACATTTTTTAAATGTATTTATTATGTTAACTACAAAGTTATGCAATAAGACCTAATATTAGGCATAGCTACCCAACATTAGACAACTATATCCAATATGAATAGTAATACATGAAATACAAATATATAAATCCCTCATAAGGCCTCATCTTAAATTCAGGATTTACTTAAGGGCTCCACATAGTAAAAAGGATATGGGAGAGTTTGAGATGGTGAAAAGGCTTGGAAAAAAGTTACTTCAGAAAGTGATCTCATTTACATATATAAATATGTTTAGTCAACACAAAGCACTAGCACATGATTTATTGTTTTCACAGAGATTACAAAGATCTAGGGAACAACAGTTACTTGTGCAGAGAGGCTATGTAAAAGCAAATTATATTAACATTAAAGGGGTACTCCCGTGGAAAACTTTTTTTTTTCTTTAAATCAACTGGTGGCAGAATGTTAAATAGATTTGTAAATGACTTCTATTTAAAAATCTTAATCCTTCCAATACATTTTATGGGCTGTATACTACAGAGGAAATGCTTTTCTTTTTGAATTTCTCTGATGTCACGAATACAGTGCTCTCTGCAGACCTCTGCTGTCCATTTTAGGAACTGTCCAGAGCAGCATATGTTTGCTATGGGGTTTTTCTCCTGCTCTGGACAGCTCCAAAAATGGACAGAGATGTCAGCAGAGACCACTGTGGTCATGACATAAGAGAAATCCAAAAAGAAAAGCATTTCTTCTGTAGTATATAGCCCCTAAAAAGTACTGGAAGGAGTAAGATTTTTTAATTGAAGTAATTTACAAATCTGTTTAACTTTCTGGCACCAGTTGATTTAAAAAAAAAAGTTTTCCACTGGAGTACCCCTTTAAGGATTATTTTTATTAAAATATATCATGATAAAAAGGGTTAACCTTGAAGGACCTGTCCTATTTCAACCAAGAAAACTACGTAATGGTAACTATTTAATATGAAAACAACACTTGCTTTTCCATGGGCATTTGTCAATGACAGTCTATTCATGGTTTACAAGTAACAACACAATTTCTTCTATAGTGCACAGTAAACAGTAACACTAACAAAAAAATAACTGAACACATGTAAAATGTGTTACAGAAATGCTTAATATTACATTCCCAATAGGTGGTGCTTCACTTTAACTGCTGCTAGCAATTCCAATTTTGTTTTACTGTACTTAATGGCCTTTTTTTCTAATTTTGCAGATCCTTGGAAGGACTGGAAGGTTTTGTGTGTCTGGAAGAGTTAATACTAGACAACAATCAACTGGGAAACCATATTGCCTTCCCCTTACTGCCATATTTGCATACCTTGACCCTAAACAAAAATGAGATATCCTTTCAAACTATGTACAAATGGTCTATTTTTTATTTGCTTTGCATAAATTACAAGTCTTTACAAAGGTCCTGTTAGAAGGAATATAAAATATATTGTTTTACTATTTAAAACCAAATACTGATACAAATATAAGAAAGAGCCTTCTTGCTGTTAAAGACAATTTGCCAGCTCTATATGCTTATCATGCTAAGGCTGCTTTCACACTATAAAATGTATACGTTAAAAGATCCGTTATAAACGTCTGTTAGAAAAGCTTTAAAAAAGGATGTGAAACGTCCGTTACAAAATCCCATTAAAGTCTATGGGATTTTTTGATTATCCGTTATGACCCATTATAGTCCCTCATGACTAACGGACGTTAGTTGTGACGGAAGAATTAACGGAACATGCACTAATTTTTCTTCCGTCACAAGAAACGGATAAATTAACGGCCGTTATTTTTAACATTGAAGTCTATGGCAAATGGATGAGCCTTTATGTCATCTGTTTGCACCTGGTTTATAATATCAGTCATTACTTCTGAGCATGCTCAGAAGAGGTTACATCAGCAGACTCCTGCAGTGCTGAGGGACTACTACTACTCCCATCATGGAACATACTTGTTTCCATGATGGGAGTAGTAATTCCCTGCTTGCGGGAGTCTGCCGGTGGCTGGGGAGGCAACATTAGTGTTTGTACTTCTACCCCATCATGGAACAGAGTCTGTTCCATGATGGGGGTTGTAGTACAGGTACTGAGGGATTGATCGCACCAGGTTTCACTTCTGAGACCCGATGCAATCCAAAGTTATTAAGCAGGGGAGCGGGCGGCATGCTCCGCAACCCTGCGATGTATCGTGTGTTTAACTTTAATTTTTGAATCCCCTGCGGGGAGCACTGAATGGTCAGTACTGAGGAGCCATTCAGCATTCTCAGCGGGAGATATATTAAAAGCGCTGGGGGGGACAAGATATATAACGCTGCAGGGGGGGCAGACATATAGCCTATATATCTAGCCCCCCAGCGCATTTATAATATGCCCCCTGCAGCGCATTAATAAAGATTTGACCCCCAGCCGACGCATTTATAAATATATACCCCCGCAGCGCATGTATAATGTACCCTTGCAGCGCATCTATATACATATGCCGCCACAGCACTATATGTGAAAAGCATTCTAGCAGCATCGACCAGCCCGATGCTGCTGATAGAAATACTTTTCACACATAGCGCTGAGGCAGCATATGTATATAGATGCACTGGAGGGGGGGGCAGATAACGCTATATGCCTTCCTCCCCCACAGTGCATCTAAATACAGATACCCCTGCAGCGCTATGAATGAAAAGTATTTCTATTAGCAGTGCATAGTGCCAGCAGATAGCTGCTGGCACTATGCGCTGCTTATTCAGCTGTTAGCACATTTTATTTAATCCGTTATTATACATCAGTTTTTACGCAGAAAACGGACATTTAATAGCGGATGAATGCTCATAGTGTGAAAGGAGCCTTAGAGCCGTGCAAATAGCTGATGGGGAAATAAACAAAATGATACTAGTCTCTTAGCTGATGGCTGTTTGCAAAGTTATAAAACCATGTTTTCTTTTAATCTCAAAGTGTTTTAGAGGTTAGGCTGAGCTGCAGCATGCATGGCATCTTCCTCCCCCACTACCCCCTACCCTGCATAGTTGATGTACAGGGCCCAGTGCTGAAAGCTAACCTTTGCACAATAGGAAGGACACTGTGCAAGGAAGGGGAGAGGTGAGCTGTCACCATCACCTGTTGTGATTTATATACTGTATACCTGTCCATTATCTATATACAGTACGTGTTACCTTCTATTGTAATCCTGCCTATGATGATAATCAGATGACTGCTGAAAAGTGAACGCTAAAGAACAGGAAGGGTCAGACTATTAGGAGGCTCAGTGGCCAGGTTCAATAGATGGCTTCACTATATTAAATGGAAACCTGTCAACATGAATACGCTGCTAATAAATTGGTCAGTTTATTACCGAAAGAGCTGAGCAAATTGATACACAGGGTTGTGGGAAAAGGTTTAGTATAACCTGTAACTTATTGATTGAAATTGCTGGTCATTCCGGCCTTGGTCGTCCAAGGGGTGTTCTAAATCTGTGATTTATAGCCTTGTCTTTGAGTGCCTGTAAAGATAAATGGCAGTCATGGTAAGCCCCACCTACTGGACTTTTAAACCCAAATAAAGCAGGAATTTAAATGGGCAGAATCAAAAATGTTTTATATGTTGTACATCTTGGCAAAACATTAACCTTTCTGATATACTTCATAATTTTTTTTTATCTCCTTCTTATAGAAATCTTGGATTATATAAAAGACCACTAGGGGTCCCTTTAATATCTAAAACATAATACTGTCCGGCTGCAGCATCATCTTTGTCCCAGCTGAAGCACAGGCATTGACAAAGTCCAGTAATGCTACCAACAGTGTAACAGAAAGTATAAGAGATAAGTCCTACTCAAGGAAAAGAAGTGCTGAATAAGTTAGCATCGGATTCAGGGAAATGCCATTATAAAACTAGTCAAAGATATCAGACACAAAGTAAAAGAAAACAAAGTTGTCACTTTGAACAGTGTAGACTAGTGGTTCATAGGCAGTCAGTTAAGTTGCAACTTCTTCTTATTAAAAAAAAATAACATAAAACAAATCAAAAAATTTGATTTTCTCTTTAAAAATTTAAAAATAAAGAAAAACAAAATGTGACTTTAGCAGTTTACTTACGTATATGCATGTGCCCTCTGGTGGTAAAATACCAGTATGCAGTAGTCGCTTGTAAATATTCTATAGCAGGTATGATTTGCAATAAACAGACTATACTCATTTAATGTGACTAGATATGCAGTAGATAAGTGTAGAAAATGGTATAACTTTAACCTTGAGTACAATATATAAGAGCTGTTCCACTTCATAGCAAACCATGTCTTTACAGATGCTTCTGTATTTTATTCTTAGATATATTCATATTTTTTTCAAATTTACCTTTTTCTGGTATATGCATTTATGGCTTAGTATAAGCTACAGATAAGACCACAATCATTATGGACGCAATAGGCCTGGCGTTTGAAAACAAGGGCTAGCAAATCACTGGTTTCGTTTGGAGTACTTGTCCATGGGATGTATCTGGTATTGCAGTTTATCTGTATCCAGTGATGAGCAGAATAATTGTCCATGATATGTGTTTACAGTACAACTCATCTCTGTTCAATAAAATTGGGCTAAGCTGTAGTATCAAACACAGCTCATAGACAAGAGGGGCGCTGTTTCTAGAAGATGGCAGCCATCCATATTTTTGAAATCTCTTACAACCTCTTTAAAACATCTAAGGAGACATAAAGAAAAATAGCTGTATAATATACCATAGAGTTACATTATTGTATTACCTTAACTTTTACTGAAATACTTGACTGAGATGGATTGTCTTTTGGACACATTAACCACATCTGCTCCAGCCCTGGAATATCTCAGCTTGCTTGGTAACCAGGCCTGTCCCAATGAACTTGTAAGCACAGAGAAAGATGAAGATGACTACCAAAGATATAGGTCAGTAGCAATTAAGCTGTGTTTAGTCCTGCACCTCTGTCAGTGATTAATAATAATAATTCTTTATATAGCACACACAGATTCCGCAGCACTGTATACTCAAATTGGTCCCGGTCCCCATAGGAGCTCACAATCTAAACCTATGCAAAAAGCAATCTCCCAGAGGCTCCAGGGTAAATATATCAAGACAACTGAAGTAAACAAAACCCTCAGACTAATATCCCCAAACTAAGATGCCCCCCAAAATGATCTTATTGTTATGCTTTATTAAGCTCCTTAGAGCATTAAAACCCAATATGTGCAAACTATGTTAAAAATACAGAGTGCCTTCTATCCTGTGCTACTGTACTGTTAGTTCCGTGAGTGAACATTCATCTCTCCCTATATCACCATATGGCACGCTGAAAACTATAATAGTCTGTTGACAGCGGTCCCGTAGTGGAGAGAAGAGCGCTCACCTTTAGATTTTGTACTATAAGTATTGAGATCGGGCACTCTGCTGATTAAAACAACATTGTTAGCCTGTCCGACGTTTCACCGACGAAGTCGGCTTTATCAAGGACACATCGGCTAATTATCTGATGTGTCCTTGATAAAGCCGACTTCGTTCCTATCCCAGCAACATATTTTTTTAAAGGCTAGAATACATTTTTATCCTTTTCAAGAGTGTAAAATGGTGTATGTTAAATGTAAGCAAAAGTGCAGTGTGTCCTAGCACACTAGCGTGGGTAAGTAGAGATCCAGACTTTATTAGAACTCACGGTAAAAGCAGTACAAGCAACCAGCAGATCAGACGCGTTTCAGGCACATGCGCCCTTCGTCAGCGACGAATGGCGCATGCGCCTGAAACGCGTCTGTCTGCTGGTTGCTTGTACTGCTTTTACCGTGAGTTCTAATAAAGTCTGGATCTCTACTTACCCACGCTGGATCACTTCTCTTTGTTTGAATCTGTGTGCAACAGGCTGGGTGCGGATCCGTGTCGGGGGTGCATTGGTGGAGCGAGCTGGATCATGGTGAACTACACTGTCCTAGCACACTCCCTGGGTGGTAGTAGAATTTGCATACGTCTTATTGCCACCATTTGCTTACATTTTCAGAGAGTTGAAAAGCAACTTTTGTTCCTAAAACCATATACAGTCATTTCTGTATGTTAAGAAATACAATATTATTTGTAGCATGTGCATTGTTCTATATTCCAGTGTCTGCTGACATATGATTTCTAAATTAAAGAAATTAAATTTAAAGGGGTACTCCGGTGGTCAACGTGTTTTTCCATTTTTCACTTACCCTATTTGTTTTGTTTAATTTCTATTCTTGTTGTTTAGGCAACTCTATTGCCGTTCTTTGTTGTCTTTTTACCCCCCACTTTGTTTTCCTATCTTTGCTTCTATTTCCTGTTTCTTGCTGTGCTGAAAACTACAAATCCCAGCATGTCATATGCCTTGCTGGTTTGGGGCGGTTCCTTTTTTTTATTTTTGTTTGTTCCGCCCTTTACCCACACTACGATTTTCCCGGGTCGGCCCCCTTATACACAGCACACTAATATAATCAGCCCTGGTTGGGATACACTGGCATATACACACACAAAAGGGACTACAACTCCCTGCATGTGTCATTCAGGAGTCTTCAGTCTGTGGTATAACACCAGCCTTTGTAGTCTCCTGGGGGCTGTAGTTCACCACACCTCTATAGAGCATACACCAGTGTTTCTCAACCAGGGTGCCTCCAGGTGTTGCAAAACTACTACTACCAGCATGCCCGGACAGCCAAAAGCTGTCTGGGCATGCTGGAAGTTGTAGTTTTGATACAGCTGAAGACACCCTGGTTGGGAAACAATGCACTTTGTTTGTAATATACTGAATAGGCTAGGCCAGTGTTTCCCAAACTACAACTCCCAGCATGCCAGCATGTTTTACAACAGCTGGAGG